>NW_006263709.1:580847-583346 GCF_000469605.1 Apis dorsata | reverse complement strand
AATATAACTTATGAATAAAATATAAATAAAAATTTTTTTATAACAACAGAATGTAGAATAATAATCAAATCTGCAAATATCCTCATTAACACGAATATCAATTTTTATTAGCAATTGGTTGAAAAAACCAAGGATCATTTGATCTAGAATTCTTATCAATATGTGCATATATCTGAATTATAAATATTTATATTATATTTATAATTATATAATTATATAATAATATTCGATGAGTTTTTTACTATTAGCATTATTTTTGCAATAATTTCGATTAACGTGGTAAGCATCATATATCATATACTTCAATACTATTGCAGATTACTATTAGAAAAAATTGTATTCCTAGAATATAGAGTTTTAACTATTGATTATGAATTTCTTATTAAAAACTTTTGATATATTTAATGATGTTATTAAGATATTATTAACAGAAACAACTAGACAGAAATGAATAAAGTTATTTATTTATTTATTTCAATTCTCCTTATTTATTAAGAAATATAAAAATGTTATAATTATGTTACAATAAAAATAAATAAATTTTATTGAAAAACTATATTATAATCTATATTATTATTCATATTATTGACATTTTAAGAATATTTTTTTAAAATTCAACTTGAAATATCGTTAATCTACAGGTAATCGTTAACAACATTTATAATTAATAATAACTTTGAATAAAAATAAAAATAGAATCATTAATAATATGTTAATATTATCGATATTGATAATCACAATTCTAGTAAATTAAGTATAATAATTGTATTAATTAGTCTTATAATGTAAATTGAAACTTAATATTTATTTATTTTTTTATATTTCCATTTGCAAATCAATAAGAGAATCTAGTCTGGAATAAGATTTGTATAAGATAATTCCAATTTATGAAAATTATATAAATATAAAAATAATCTATAAATATTTTACAAGATTAATATAATAAAAATTAATTACAGATGGATTATGTCATGTTTCAACACAGATGAATATATCAATTTAAATAAAATATTAAATAATTAAATTTGTGGGATTTTTTTTCTTAAAATTAATGTAACATTGATATTAAAACTGACTGATTCATTCATAAAATTGTTTTCCTTACTTTTTTGATTTTTCCAGAAGCTATAATAAAAATTTTACTAATTTAATCTTTGAAATGTCTAAATATATATGTCTTAATATATTGATAATATATTTAATATATTTATGGTATAATTTATCACAGAGTTTGAATTTTCAAAAATATTTTTTAAAACTAAGAGGACAAGTTCTTTCATTATATAGAAAATGCTTTTTCACAATATCCAATTGTGACTCCATTTCACTGTAGAATTCTTTTTGTAAAAACTTTTATTTTTTTTTTCCTCGACTTTTATTTCTTCTTTAATGTAAGAAATTTTTGCCGAGTTACATTTTATTTCGGATTTTTATTACTTAACTTTTCAGCTTCGTTCTTTTCTATTATATACTGCTGTTACTTGATGTTGTGCTTATTGTCAAAAGCCTTTTTTGAATGTAAATCGTTTTCTGAGAGAAATTAGAATTTGCTAAAATATTATCATTTTCTTCTTGATTATTTCGTATATCGATATTTATATTTTTACAGAAAAATTTACATGATTTTTTTTTCATTAGAAAAATAAATTTGGTAAATTATGAGGTTATCATGATCAATTTCTTCTTTATAATAATCTTTGAAATGTATAAATATATATATCTTAATATACTGATAATATATTTAATATATTTATAGTATAATTTATCACAGAGTTTGAATTTTCAAAAATATTTTCAAAAATAATAAATTACTCATATTAGAAATTTTCAATATATATCTCAATATATCTAATATAATTTATAAAATTAATTTTATTGATTGTATTTTATATAATAATAAATTAATTGTATAATTATTTTTACTTGATCTTTATGCAAGCATATTTAAAAAAAAAAGACTTATTGCTTATCAATATAAAAAAAGAAGTATCTTTCTATGTTATTTTTAAGTTTTCAAGTTATCTCATTTCACAGGAGAAATATAAAGTTTTTTCAAATGATTAACTTATTTTTCAACTTCTCTCAAAAAGTAAATGCATATAATATATTTTTACAGTATAAAAACTCATAAATAAAATTTCTATTTATTTCGTATTTATTTATAAATATATTTTATTTTCATTTCTTGATTTAAATACCACTTAAAAGGAATCCAAGATTTAATACTCATTTATCCAAGATTAATTGATAAACACTTCTTTTGACACTCAAAGAATTAGATATGTTTATCATCTGCCATAATTCTTTACCACATTCATCGAATCGAATATTATTTAAAAATTATATAAGAAATATCGTTACAATCTATCATTATACGAATCTTCTTCTTCGCTTCGAATAATTTTATACAATATATCGAATTTATATAATATATCGATGAAGACAACTGAAACAATTTATAATATATCGATAATAATTCATCTTCTTCTATAACATACG
>NW_006263709.1:577943-580588 GCF_000469605.1 Apis dorsata | reverse complement strand
TCTCGCCACTTGTATACGGATCTTGGCGGATAGCTTTGCTTTCGTGGCTGTAAAGATGAAGGTAAAAAAGGAATCAGATCTCCTCGAGTAATTCGCCCTACGATTCCATCGAACGAAATAGAAATGTCCATCAATGTCGAGATGTTCAAATTACAATTTGAATTTATCATTCGGAAATATATACGAGAATGATTGGATGAAATAGAAAACAGTTGTTGAAGAAACTTGTAAGTGTTTTCCACTTACAGGAATTTAAATATTTTTAGAAAATTTCTTAGAGAAAGAATAATAAAGTGTGATTTCTGCTTTTTTTGATCTAATCTTAAAATAATTGTATATAATAAAATTTAATAAATAATTTTTAGGTAAAATACATATGAAATGTACTGTCTAAACGTGGTTATTGTAAATCTTAAGTCTTTAACTATTGGACGTATTCATAATATCCTTTAAAATATTAAAAATTAAAATCGATTATTGATAACAATTATACATTCTTAAAATTTAATGTTTCGATGAGATGATCGATGACAGTTATAGTGAAAAGGTTAAAAGCTTGTGAATTTTTTACTTTCTTTAAATTAAAATCGATAAATAGAAATTCGAGTAAAAATATGAAACAGAATGTGAAACTTTTTTATATTATAAAACTGTTAAAATGTTGTTAATTAATATGAATTCTCCAAAATCATAATGGAACTAATAATAAGCATTGAATTTCCAAATTCCAATTTTTTGGCATTTCTTTCTTTTTTTTTTTATTTTTTCAGATTTATTCTTAGCACTTGATTGAAATTCGTTTTAATTTTTCTTTATTAATAAATTTCAATTTATATCCCGATTATTGTAATAAACGTGCCATTTGTTATTTTATTTACTTTTTGTTAGTATTTTACAATCAAAAAGACAATATATATTTCAAATAACTTAATATTAATATTTTGAAATATTGGATTTACTATAAAATATTTTACGATCTTTGGAAAGTTTCTTTGAAAATAAACCAAAATAAAATAGATTTAAATATGTATACGCAAAAATTTTTTCTCGTGGCGGAAATATTAAACGAGTGAACGTCAACGTTTGTCGTGAAAGGTCATTGTAAACTTCATTTTCCTGAAGTTTTAATCATTAAAAATTTTCATAACATGGAATATGGATCGAAACTTTAATATTTTATTCAATAAAATGTATAATACTCGATAAAAAAATTATCGATATTTTAAACTGTAATAAACTTTGTAAAAAAAAAATAAATAATCGTATAACAATCAGTTTAAATTCGTTTTAAAGAGTGAAACTCTTATAAAACCTAACCTTTACTTCTGCAAAGTTTGCTTTTCTCAAAGGTGTTATATTATTATGTAACAAATAATAATATAAAAATAATATATAATAATAATAAAAATAAAAATCCTTAACAATATAATAACATAACAATAAAAAAATAAAGATCCTTTGCTTTTCAAAAATTTGAAAAAATTTAATCTGCAATTCAAGACTGAAAAATCTTTCTTCGTGATTGAATCCATATAATAAACATGAAGATTTATATTTTCCTACAATTTGTTTTCTTTACCAAAAAGTTGAATGTAATGAAAATTTAACGTTTTTGTTATCGTCCAATTCTAATATTCAATTTCAAAATTCGATAATTTGAAAAACACGAAGATTTACATCTTCCCATAATTTGTTTTTTTTTACCAAATTGTTGAATTAATAACAAAGATTTAACATTTTTGAATTTTTATCATCCAGTTGTAATATTCAATTTCAAAATTCGATAATTTGAAAATAAAAAATTAATAGGAAATCATTTACAATTAGTAAAGAATCGTTGGAAATTTTAATTTTAAATCAATTGTATAACTTTACTTTTTTATTTATGTTTTTATGATATAAAAACATTTTAGGTAAAATATACTTATATAGATTGATTTTTATACAAAATTAAAATAATTGAAAATATTGACAATTTTTCACTTATGCTCTTTTTATTGTACGTACAATTTTTTTAATTTCAATTATTTACCATCTCTTTCATTAAAGCATTAGATATTTTATGAATTTGAACAATTATATGATATTTATTCACGAAAATATATGGTTGACTGTATTTTTCTTAATTTCAATTATTTACCATCTCTTTCAAAGCATTAGATATTTTATGAATTTGAACAATTATATGATATTTATTCACAAAAATATATATTTGACTGTATTTTTGTAATTGAAATCCTGTGATTTCCTAATTCCAATTAACTTTTTTAAGTCAAACTATCAGATACGTGAAAGTGAATCACACCTTACGTCTCGTTTCATCCAATTTCAATATTATTTTCATAATACGTAATTAAAACTTTGTTCAAAATTATTTCTTTCACTTTTCGCACCGTTCGGAAAAAACAGCTCCGCCGTTTAAGACTTCCCTTCTCTTATAAACTTTTTTCATTTATGAATAAAACCGAATTTTTCTTCCAGATCATCTTTCCCCTCTTAATGCCTCTATATTATAACCCCTGTCTAATGTTCGATCGAGAGAATGCTTGGAGAAGTTTAAAAATCGTGGTAACCGGCTTGGTTATGAAAGGAAAGTTTGTTCGGAGTGGGAAAACTAGGTTTTGAAACAATGGAGCGTTTGGAGA
>NW_006263709.1:575609-577781 GCF_000469605.1 Apis dorsata | reverse complement strand
GGCGAGAAGAGGCGAGAATTTACGCCCCCCCCCTCTGCTCTCCCTCTACCTAAAATTAATCCTGCTTCGACCGCTTATTTTCCTATATATTTCCCGTAACAACAATTTGTTTCGACAACAATGTTGGAATATTATAGGAATTGGAATTTTAATTCCTCTTTTAATATCTGGAGCAACAGCATTTATAGGATGTGTTCTGTCTTGAGGACAAATATCATATTGAGGAGTAATTAGTAATTTATTATCAGCAATTTCTTGTATATAATAATAATTTAATAAATAATAAAATTAATTTATTTAGTAAAATTTATTATTGAATATTTATTAATAATTTATTAACATGATTAGATAAACGATTAATTCTTATATCTTTGGTGATACAATTGTATTGTGAATTTGAGATGGATTTTCTATTAGCAATGCAGCATTAAATCGATTTTTTACTCTACATCTTTATTTTAGCTTTGGTAATTTTGTTTATAATTATTCTATGTTTATTCGCTGCTTTCATTTAACCGGTTCATTAAACTCATTAGGTTCAAATTATAATAATTATAAAATTTCATTTCATCCATATTTTTTTAATTAAGATCTATCTAGGATTTTATATTATCTTATTTATCTTCATATTTATTAATTTTCAATTTCCATATTATTTAGGAGATCCAGATAATTTTAAAATTGCAAATCCAATTAAATATTAAACCTGAATGATACTTTTTATTTGCATATTCAATCTTACGAGCAATTCCAAATAAACTTGGTGGAGTAATTGAATTAATATCAATTTTATAATTTTATATACATTGTTATTCTATATAATAATAATTTAATAAATAATAAAATTAATTTATTTAGTAAAATTTATTATTGAATATTTATTAATAATTTATTAACGTGATTAGGTAAACAATAATTTGAATATCCATTTATAAATATTTTTTATGTTTTTTCTTATTATTTTATTTATAAGAAAATATTGAGAAAATTTAATTTTAAAATTAAATATTTCAAATTAAATATTTTATCAATTTAATTTTTTAAATGAACTTGAATAAAATATATTTTGAAAATGTAATATACTTTTGTTGGAACATAGGTTTAATTCAAAATTATACGTTCCGTAATGCGAGCAATTGAAAAGAATGAGAATAAAAATATGTAAATAAATATATATATAGAGGGGAAGTTAGTAGACCAGTTTCTTTTTAATTTTTAATTTTTTAAAATAAATTACGGGAAGGCAGTAAAATATATAGTTATAGGATTGTTAGTTGATGTGATAGTTATATCTATTAAGAGTAATATATATTCTCTGGTCAATTAATCGAAGATGATCTAATATGGATAATGAATAATATTGAAATATTTTAACGTTTCTCTAACATTTTTTATGTTAATCAACGGAAGTGTAATAAAGTGCAATCGATTAAAAAAATAATTAATCGATTAAAACAAATTAAAAGAAAAAGAAATATAATTAAGAAAGTTTGTATTATTGTTACAAAATATTAAATTTAAATATAAATAAAAATTAGACTATAGAAAATTTAAATCAAGAACGTTTTTTAAGCTACTCTTATTTCATCTACAATATCCTTAATGATCTTGTTGCAATAGATAATTAAATATGTTATATAATAGATAAATCTCTTCTAAATTATATTTATTCAACTCATTTCCATTCAAATTCAGCAATCCAAGTATATTCATTTCAACAAATTGTACTAAATATCATTCCTTTTAACAGATTATACTTATGCATTTAAGAAAATAAAAGAAAAGAATTTATATTAATGAAAATGTAAAATCTTCAAAAAAAAAATATTTACTTAACTTTTTTAAAAATAAATCTCCAATATGCAACATGACATAAAAAACAAATTACATATAATAAATCATTTTTCTTTATCCACTTGATTGTCTAAATTGTTCAAAATTCTAACCTAAAATCCTATTATCTAAACTACCATCGAATTTAAATAAATATACATTTATGATTTCGTTTGCAAAATTATTTTTAAATTCGTGATATTCGTATTTTATGATACATTATAATTATATCATATTGCTCATTTCATATAAAATATGTATTTTAACTATTAAATGAATACACACACTCTGGTACGTGTTTGTCTCCCGACAACACATTCATAAATAAGCTTCCATTGT
>NW_006263709.1:574361-575463 GCF_000469605.1 Apis dorsata | reverse complement strand
ATATATATATATATATATATATATATATATATATATATATGTATAGCATATATACATATATACATAGATGTTATTAATAAATTACCTCAATCTATCCTTACTACCAATTACCGTAGCTACCCGTCCTGATCTATCCACGTCTACAATTTTCGCTGAAATCGCGCGAAATTACACGTGGCGATGAAATACATATAACACGAAATATGTAACGCTTGACGAGTCGTTCCATTTCTCAGGAAATACGCGGGAATCGCGTGTTTTATTTGAAAAATAATTTTGCGATAACGGTAGCCGGTTAAACGGCCGCTTTACGAGTCTCAAAGGTAGCACAATTTCATCGAGCGAGCGAGCGAGGTTGAGCGAAAGATATCGGTTTAAAATCCGCCATTTTGCGTAAATAATAATACGCGTAGTTGAACGCTAGGAAGCGAAAGTGTGTGTAACGACGAATTCTCTTTCGCGTTCTGTCTCCGTCTCGATAATTGAAATTAGAAAAAGAAAAGAACAATTCGTCGTAGATAGATTTAGCTTTAATCTTTTGATACGGATTTTTGTCTTAACAATGAATGCATCGTTGCACGGATACATCCTGGCTGTGAAGTATAATAAATAGAGAAGAAAATATGGATTGAATTTATGTTTCGAAATGGAATACGTTGTCCCATATTTTCTTATAGAATTTTTTTTCTATTAAGTTCTAATAAGTTTCTTGTCGGTCATTTAAAAGAGATTATAAAAATTCTAATAGCCTTGTGAATGCTGTTCTTTTAAAAAGTTAAAATTTAAATTTAAATTTTTCTATCTTCCCATCGAGATATGTTCGTTTTAATCTAAAAATTTTATAATTATTATTCTATTTTCTTTTTGAGCTTATTCAGCATAAAAATAACTCTGTAGTTTTCAAAATGCATATATACTTAGGATTTCTCATTTTCATCGTTTCTTCAACAAGAGAATAATCGAAAATATATATATATATGTTTTTTTGTAATTTTATTTTTAGAAAAATGTGAGAAAAATATAGATAAAATTACCAATCAAAATTAAAAGTTCTATTATTACAATCAATATAATATTAAAATATATAAATATATTTTTCACA
>NW_006263709.1:572390-574153 GCF_000469605.1 Apis dorsata | reverse complement strand
AAAAAAAAAAAAGAAAATTGCTGAGATATCCATCTTCCAAAAGTTTCGAATCCAATTATATAGATCCACTATACGAATTTGATCTATTCCCAATTTAGTATTGTCAATATTTAAAAGAAGAGAAAAAATAAAAATTAAATAGAAAAAGATTAAGAAAAAAAAAAGGAAATGTGTATATATGTAATAAATTGAAATAACTTATTATTAGACCATGGAAAATGGATCATTTCCAACGAATTTAATAACAATTTCCACTGGACAAATATTCACATTATTTATTTCTGAGAGTTAAATCGGTTAAAAAATTAGAGATATATAAAAGAAGAAATATTTTTGATCGTTATCGCAGTATTCTTCTTCGTGTCGTTTTCATCTTATATACCCGACACATATAAAGTGTTACATTTATTCCCAAGAGTTATCCTGAGAATATTTGGTTTACTTCAGAACAAATATAACTGATGTGACAAAAATATTTTCTTCGAGATTATTTTTTTAGTTTCCAAAATTATCCATTTTTTTTAGTATTAGAAATAAACTAAAAAACAAATTAACTCATTCTATCATTTTTGTACTATCACATCTTGTATTTTTTGCACGTATTTGAATTACGAAAACTGAAATTTCTTGTTCGAGAGATCCATCCTTATACGAGTTTCGTCTTGATCCACGTATTATTAGAAAAAGGATCTATTTCTTTTGCGACGAAGATATCTAAAATAATCCAAAATAAACATTCTGTATTTCTGTATTAATATAAAATAATTACAATTTTTACTTATAATTTTTACTTTACTTATTTTTTAATTACGATTTACGTAAATTAATTACATCGAAAATTAGTCGAAACCAAAAAAGGACCAATTTCTCCTTCGTGACAATGCTCAATGCTTTTTCATATATGACATATCTTGTTCTTTTCATTTATCCTACTTCTAGTAAAAAACTGTCACTTTTCTAAACGTTTAAATAATATCTACCCAGAGAAGAAATATTAAATTTTACTAATATCAACTACTTCTAGTAAAAAATTGTCACTTTCCTAAACATTTAAATAATATCTACCCAGAGAAGAAATTTTAAATTTTATCGACATCAACAGTTGGAAACGATTTCGATTAATTCAAAGTTCTACATCACAGGAAATGAAAATCGTAACAGCCAATTGGTACTATTCATTTCGATCGATAAATACAATTTATAATTGATACAAAAAATCGCAATTTACCATTTCTCATCAATAATCAATAATACAAATACATTCTTCCCCCAACGTCGAAGAATCTGTTTCCTCTTTCGAAGAAGGACACGAGTTATATGAAGATACGATTCCCGATCGATAATCCGTTAGATCACGAAAAATTTTCCTTCTAACCTTCCTTCGAACAATTTTTTTCCACGAGAATCGGTTGCAGCAATTTGAGCATCCACGTTAATCGGCGAGAGAAAGATTCGTCCTCTACGAGGAGGAGGATGAGTTACTTCGCGGATGAGAAAGACAAAAATGGGGTTAAAGTTGATGTAGGCGTAGAGACGCTTTAAGCTACCATTTTTTTTTCCTCTCCTTTTTTTCTTTTCTTTTTTTTTTTTTTTTTTTCCCTCGTTTCGCACGCCGGCTTTTCTTTCGCGGAAAAACCGGCCTCGCTCTCCAAACCAAAGCCCTCCCCGCCACCGGATGGAGGCTTGATTTTTCATTCGGGCCGATGTTTGAACGGCAAAAGGCCGGTGACGGATTTTTTTAGAAGCAAACGAACGGCGTAAAA
>NW_006263709.1:569162-572356 GCF_000469605.1 Apis dorsata | reverse complement strand
AAAAAAAAAAAAAAAAAAAAGAAAAAAAAGAAAAATCCATTTTATCGTGCTCGTTAGAACGATCCAGGTCGTCCGTTTCCTTGAGAGAGGGGGAACATCTCCGTTTTCCTAATCGCGTTAGCAGACGTTCGACGTTAAGCTTCCCTGTCTCTCTTCCTTCTTCTTTCTTCGTTCTTTCGAAGTTTCGCGAGAACAAATCTTCGGTTTACGAGCGGAGGTGAGTGGAGGGGAATGGGAAAAAAAAGAGGAAAAAAAGAAAGAAAGATAGATCGAAATTTAATGGAATTTGAAATATTTCTTCGGTTTCGTTTCGATATCGTATCGAATTCTGTCGTGCGGTATTAAATTGAAATTCCGCAGAGAGAGGAGAATTAGTTTCGGATCCGAATCGAAGTGGAAAGGGATTTTCCACGCTCGATCCGTGTTCTATTTATCCCTAGGCTTGATTAACACGTTGACTGTCATATCCATAATAAACACTGCTTATCGTTTCACAGTTGGTGATGGATATTTCACGATTGATTATCGATGTTTGATTATAAGTTGTTGTAAATATTGTATAATATTAAAGAAAAGATATTTATTTTTGATTTTTTTTTTTTGGAATTTCTTACATGAAATCGAAATTTATTATATAAAATTATGATACACTATTCTATGTAGTGTTTAAACTTAAAAGATTTTGAAATAATAATAAAATTATTTTTAATTAAAATTAAAAATCTACTTATTTATTATTTAAATAATTGATTTATTTTACACTTATGTCACATAAAACTATTTATTTCATACTATTTTCTCATCAAATATATTGATATTAAATAAATATTATTTTTTTCAAAAAAATATATCTTTTGATTCTTATTGAACATCTAGAAACTCGCTTACCATTCGATATTTTAAATAATTGATTTTTTTTTTTACACTTATGTCACATAAAATTATTTATTTTATACTATTTTCTCATCAAATACATTAATATTAAGTAAATATTATTTTTTTCAAAAAAATATACCTTTTGACTCTCATTGAACATTCTAAATATAGAAACTCGCTTACCATTCGATATTTTAACAAGAAAATCTTGTTAATTTTGTCGTGAAAACTAGAAAGTTGAAAAGAAAAAAAAATGATAATATATAAAATTATGTAACACAATTTAATTTTAACGAAAAACAATTTAGTATTATTTATCGATATTCGAAACAAAATCCCTCGACTTGTTGGAACTGAAGTAAAATAAAAGTCGAGACTTGTTCAGAATTTATACTAGAACGAACGTAGAAGAGCTCTGTAGAGATATGTAGCTCTTGGCTATTTAGCTCGTATATATATGTATATATATATACATATATATATTTCAAACTGCTTTGCTCGCTGCTTTTTCATCATTCCTTCTTCGTCCTCCTCTTCCTTTCCTACGCTCTTTCTTCCTTTTCGTTTCATCCGTTCTTTCTCGCCTGCGTGTCCATTTCGTACGCTTCGCGACGTTACACCTTCTCGCAAGTTGACGTCTCGTTAAAGTTCCCGACACTTCACTTTTTTTTTCTTCTTCCTTTTCCATCCTCTCTTCGCCATATCATCCTTCCTTTTCTCGTGTCCTCTTTCCTTTCGCTATCGTCCTTTATTATTTATCGCGAAATAAAAGAGAAGAAATGTATATATTTATATACGAGNATATAGAATAAACTTTGATCCGTTTCTCCTCTATCTCGCTTCGATATTTTTCTTGGGCCGATGTCGTGTGAAACGTTAGTTCCAAAAGCATCGAAATGCGAATGAATACGTTTTTAGAATTGGTCGTATTATTATTTCAACCATTGCTGAATCAGCTTTTTATATACCGAGACTATCGAAATCTACGAAAGAAAAGGAAAGGAACGATTCAACAGCCGGTTGCAATAGCACGCTCCTCCAATTATTTTTTGCGTTACGCGTCGTATTAACGCGAGGTATTTCGAGATCGAAATAAGAAATTCAACGGGAACGATAGGATAGTTTTTCTTGTGTTTTTACACACAACGTTTAACTTTCACGGGTCAGCGAACGTGATACTTGGCCGCGAACCATGTAAACTTTGGAGTATCTCGTGTAAATTATTACGCGAACCAACGAACCGGTATATCTACATGGTCTGAGGTGCTTATTTATATCGCTACGGATATAACGAGAGGCTAATTTTCACGGATGCCCCATTGATTTTTATCCCTTACCGATGCTTGATTCCTTCCCTTTCTTTACCGCATCGAAATCAATCGATCGAGAAAAACATGGCGGGCAATCATTCGCAAGATTAACCTTTGTCCAATCATCAATTTTATTTCGATGTAAAAAATTATTTGCTGGAAAGATCTTTGAATCGAATTGTATCGTGATTGCATCTTGATTAACGCAAAAAAGATCATCGAATTTTTTTATTTTTATTTATACAGTTAAAAGCGAAAAACTGTTAATTTTAATAAAATTTTGTTCACGTCTATAAAAGTATATTTTAAATCTTCATCATAGGATCGGATAAAAAGTTAAAGATTTTTTACATCGATTTTTAAAAAGTTATTTTTTAATTTAAATAATATATTTGCAATTCATCGCTGTATATCATTATTTATCGATTTACATTTAAAATTTAAAATTTTTTTAATCAGAAAATTACCGAAGTTAAAAACTGAACAATGTTGAAAATTTATAATATTCACGTAAAAAGAAAAAGAATTTTTCTAATTCAGAAATACTTTCGATTCTTTTAACTCGTAACCGGCGTCGTGGAATCTGAAAAACTCCCATACATTTAATTTTTTGTACAAGTTTTACAAATTTTTATGGTCCATGAAAATTCACATATCTTTCTAGAAGTAATAAAAGTTAATTTACATATAAATTATAAATGATATGTTTTGAGTGAAATAAATACAAAGTTGAAGGATAAATATGTAACAAAAACATTTTCAATGCTAATTTATATTAGAAAATTTAAGCTTGATTTTTGAATCTCTAAAATTCCATTTATATAACAAAAATTTATATAACAAAAACGAAACGATTTACAATTTTTGTGATTCATGGAAATTTACATATCTTTCTAGAAGTGATAAAAGTTAATTTGCATATAAGTGATAAGTGATATATTTTGAATAAATCAAATACGAAGTTGAAGAATAAACATGTAACAAAGTCATTTTCAAATTTATATTGGG
>NW_006263709.1:564353-569107 GCF_000469605.1 Apis dorsata | reverse complement strand
AACAAATTTAAACTTGATAATATCGAATTCTTTTGAATCTCTAAAATTCCATTTATATAACAAAAGTGAAACTTTTTAAAAAATAATTTTTTAATAAATTTTTTAATAAATTTTTTAATAATTTTTAATACATTATATATATAATTTTTTTATTATATATATATATAATTAATTTGCATATAAGTGATAAATAATATGTTTTGAATAAATAACAAAGTTGAAATAAATACAAAGTTGAAGAATAAATAATGTAACAAAAACATTCTCAAATTTGTATTGGAAACAAATTTAAACTTGATAATATCGAATTCTTTTGAATCTCTAAAATTCCATTTATATAACAAAAGGGAAACTTTTTAAAAAATAATTTTTTAATAAATTTTTTAATAAATTTTTTAATAATTTTTTGTACAGTTTTACAACAATTTTTATGGTTCATGGAAATTCACATACCTTTCTAGAAGTGATAAAAGTTAATTTGCATATAAGTGATAAATGATATATTGAAAATAAATCCGTAACAAAGACATTCTCAATGTTAATTTATATTGGAAACAAATTTAATCTTTTGAATCTCTAAAATTCCATAATACGATTTATGTAAAAAAAATGAAACGATTTATGGGATAATTTTTATATTATCGTTTATTAAAAAATAATTTTTTCAATTTTAATTTTCATATCTTTGTTTAATATAAGAAACGGAATTGAAGAAAACAATACACATATTCAGATAAATAAACATAATTAAGAATAAAGCATTTTTATCGAGAATCAATCGATTTCATATATATATTTCATTTATATTATATATTATACATTATATTTATTATATTATATTATATTTATTATTATATTATATATTATATATTATAAATTATATATTATATATTATATATATTATATTTTATCATATATATTTCTTCCGTTTCACTTTTCGTTATTATAAAGAAAATCATTATTACAATTTCGCATTTAACTTCATCAATTATTATCCTATATCTTGTTGTTTCCGATACATTTGTTTACCGATATTACGTTACGTATACGTGTATTTAATGCATGCAAGGTACACAGATGTATATGCTTTCCAAGATCGAACAGTATTATCAGCGTCGATAAATTACAAGCAAATTCGTAGCTGGAATTTATCACGGTCCATCATTTAAATATGCACAGTAATCACACGCGCATACACTTGGCTAACCTTTGACCTATCATTAGATATAAACGGAATTGCCTCAAACACCCACGCAATTAATCCACTATTTGAAGTTTCGGGGATGCTAATAAAATGGATATCTCGATAAAATCGGCCTCCCTGTGCTTACTTCTTCGAGAACGGAATCGATCGTTTGTATGTTAAAAAAAAAAAATTGTTATCGCGTTGTTTATAATTTAGAATTACGATTATTACGAAAATAAATGTTTCGACTCGCCACGAAAAATAGGATAAGAATTTCGTGTCAAAATGTAAAATTGAAAATGTAAAATTTATAAATCTAACCAAAAAAAAAAAAAAAAAAAAAATACAAATAACAATTTTCTTTGTCAATAAAAAATTGCAAATTGTTGAATTATATTATTTTTATATTTCCACGAATGATATATCTTGCGTACAATAATATATATATAATATAATATATCATATCATATGAGAGTCATAGTGAATTATAAATCTAATTGATAAAAAAAATAGAGCAATGCAATAAATCAATAATAATGAATTTCAAGCTTAAGTTGACACAATATGTAAATTAATATTAAAATAACATATTTTTTACAATTCTTATATCATAAATTAAATCATCGTATTAAAGAAAAATGATAAAATAAAAATAAAACACGCAGTCCATTATCAACAAAAGATAATTTTTATTTGCTTAAAATGAGCCATTCAAAAAAAAAAAAAAGAAATATTAAACGCAATATTTATATAACTTTTATAAAAAAAAATTGTTTATACAGATAAATTAATACAAACTTGTTAAGTATTTGAATATTTTTGAGATATAATATAAATTTTTTAAAATATTATTTCCCGTATAAATTAATTAAATTTAAATAAATAAAATTTGCGTCGTCGTTAAATAAAATATTTTATCATAACAAAAAACAAAAAATTTATTAATTCAATTATAGTTAAAATGGATAAAATATTAATATCCGAATATTAATTAAAATCATTAAAAACTTGTGAATATCAAAATAATATATGAAAAAAATATTTTTTTCTCAAATAAAATTTATATTTATATAATTCTCAATCTATTAAATATATCATTGTTATATATCATCATTAATCATCATCAAACGAATTCTCACAGAAATCCAATTCTTGTAAGCACTCATCTAACTATGTTATTGTTTCTTGCGTTGTAACACAACCTTCATTATTCCGGTTTTTTAATGAGGAATATTTAAATGGAAATGATTATTCAAACAATGAAATATCAGAAGTAAATTATTATCATAATGCGTTTAGTTAATTCTTCATTTCAAAAAAATTTGAATTTTTAAAATTATGCATGCAATGTCAATAATATCTCTGTTATAAGAAGCTTAATATTATATAAAAAATCTAATTATAATTTTTAAATATTACAAAATAAAATTGTGATTTCATGAAGCAAAATTAAATGAATTCATGAAACTATACATCTTTTTATACATTAATTGATGCAATTTTTTATTCTCTATACAAAAATGTACTAATGAAAGTTTAAAATATATTTTGGTAATTATTTTAAACTAGTTTAATGCTTTTTTATTAATTTTTATTACACTTTTATTACAGTTTTTTTTGAATTCATGAAATGCGAAAATAAAATATAAATCAATCCTTAAACGATATTATAGAAATATATTCTAAGATAATATTGTTATTATTATAATTTTGTATTAAGTTTGATCATAATTTCAATTGTCTTAAGTTTTATTATTATTTTCTGCATTCCATGAATCCAAAGAAGAAACAAACAACAAATTTGCAAATCTATATTAACAAGAGATAAATGCGATCTATGTTTTTATATTAACAAGAGATAATAGTTACAGAGATAATAGTTACGCTGTTATGAAAGCGTATATATTTTGTTTTTTTTTTGAAATGAGAAAAAATACATTGCTTCTTTGATCTTTCTCTATTGATTTTTAATGATAAAATGAAGATATTAAAAAAAAATATAAAAAGAATAAAAATAAAAAAGATAAAGATAATAAAAATTGAGAAATGAATTATTGATAAACTAATATAATTACCAATATTTTAATTTTAAATTTACAAGATTTAACTTAATAAAAGACAAAAAAAGACGAGAAATAAATATTCTCATGCTTCACATAATAAATATTATGCAATTAAAATTAAAATAACTTTCTAATTAATTTTCCACAGAAATATCTCAATACTCTTTTGCAGAAAATTAAAAGAAATGATTTTTTTAATGATTTATATAAAAAAAATACACAGATCCATTTAAGAAAAAATAACTTTGAAATTTTTAAAACATTGCTGTATTCAAACGAAGTGAAGTAATTATTACTGAACTGTACTCGTGTGAAATCTCACTTCAAATTTTCTATTTGTTTAAAAACTACGATTGATTATAATATTATATTAACTTATTTTAATTTATTCAACGTTCGTTAAATTCCATAATTTATGATAAATTATAGAAATATCTTATATACTTGTTATCTCAGTTACATATTTTATTTCTATCATGTCTATGAATATACCTTATTTAATTCACACGTCCTATTAAACTTTCTTCTACACATATAGGGCTGAATGTAATGATAAGACATCTTACACTTTTTAATCTTTCTTAAAGACTAATTCAAAATAGTTAAAAATAATTATCAAAATATATTTTCGACATTATTACATTTTTATACGATAGAGAATAAAAAATTGCATCAATTAATATATAAAAAGATGTATAGTTTCATTCAAAAAAATAGAAATCTTCGAATAAAATCTTTTCTTTTAAATCAAGTAACACATAATGCATCGAATTCATTCAATTTTGCTGCATGAAATCACAATTTTATCTTGTAATGTTTAAGAATTATAATTATATTTAAATTTAAATTTAATAATAATTTATGCAATAACTTATGTAATTTAATTAATGAAATTTAAATTTATACACTCATAATGTTCTGCATGATAGTATAAAAAAAAATCAACCGCAATTAAAATTCTTAAAAATTTTTCTTCTACACATTTCATTTGTTTATGAGAGAAAAAAATGATGACAAAATAAATAGTATGCATAATATGAAAAAAAGTAGATCAATAGAGATTTTTTTTTGTTTGAAAATCCAATAGTTTTTTTTATGTATATATTATCGCGTGCTGAATCTGAATCCGACCGTAAAAACGGTTTTATCATGTTCGGTTTAAGAGATAAAAAATGTTTGTTGAATTTTATTATATTTACGAGAATATTTCAAAGAAATCAATTTTTTTGCCAATTGTCGTATCCTACAGTATTATCAAATCAAATTTAATTTTGCTCAATATATGTATATCGATTTAAAATTACTTTATTTTTAATGCATATAAATAAAATATTATTGAAAGTATTTTGTCTTGAGGAAGATATAACCAGTACACATTTTATATTCTATCTATAATCTTCTAAAAAAAAAATAAAAAATGAACTCTCTTTTTATCGATAAGATTGAATGGATTTAACTTAAACAGTATAACAACAAACACGACGTTAATAATATCTTGATGACGA
>NW_006263709.1:560802-564183 GCF_000469605.1 Apis dorsata | reverse complement strand
AAAAAAAAAAAAAAAAAAAAATGAAGAAAAATCGGTTTCTTTGGATTATTTTCGTAAATATTTTTCTTTTCTTTTTTTTCTTTTTTTTCCTTTGTATTTATGCTATCATTTCATCCAACAGCATTGAAAAACTGTACGATACAATATCGATAGAAATATCGTGGTATAAATTATTCCTGGTGTAGAGTGGAATAGGGGGTAAAACGCTGCATTGAACAGGTGCGCTATCTTACGTTAATGCAATGCAATAGATGCTGCATTGTATGCCGACACCGATATCCGGCCATGCAATCTAGTCACGCAATCTAGTCATGCAATCTGGCTATGCTGCTTGACCAACTCGATGGTGTCAATCGCAAATACATACGTACAAACATCACAGAGATAATCTGTGAACAATACTGATTGAAATCTTTTATCTTTTACTTGTCTCTTATTTTCATTTTAATTTTATGAAAAATTATTTATTTAATTGTATTGATACGATATATACTGATAACAAACCATCTTGCTTCTTTAAATATTAAATACTTAACTTGTAAACTTCTTATCAATTTATTGGTCAAGAACAATACCATAGAAAAGGAGAACAATCTCAAATTTATCATTAATTTAACACGTTGTTGAATGTAATACAAATTCGTATAAATAATAATATATTACTTATTGATAAAAGTTAAGGAATAATTTGTTTGGAAATTTATTTATATTTATTTTATCTGTCTGAAGAGATTAGAAGTAAAACTAACATAGAAAAATATACATATATCAATGGGTGATAAGTTTTTTTAAATATGCTTGTATAAAGAGTAAGTAGAGATAAAAAAAATTTTAAACGAATGATTAGTTTGTTTCTCAATTTTAGTAAATTTAAATTATTTTAGTAAGAATAAATAAACAATTGTATAAAAAATATTATCCACGTTCTTCTTATTTGAATCTTATTAGAGCTATGTAAAATTGTTTGTTTAAAATTCAAATTTTTGCAAGAAAAATATAATTATATCAAAGATATAATCAAAGATAAACATGTATAGAAATTTATAATGAACATAAAATGAAATAATAAATAATTGCGAGGGAATTAAGAATACATTACATTAAAGTGATATGAATAGGTTTGAGAAAAATGAATCAACACTCAATTATATACTCAATTATATATTATATAATAGAGATCAGAAAATATCTAGAGATAAAATCAAAAGATACTAAATATGTAAGAGATAATATATACATAAAGAGAGAGAGAGAGAGAGAGAGAAATATATAAAATGTAAAAATAAATATTTATTTCTAAAGAAAGTAAGAATTTGCATAGAAAGCTTAAATTTAATAATATAAATTGATATGATAATGATGAAATTAATATCATGATAAATAATGAAACCTAATATACCTTAGTTACTTTATGTATTATAAATTTTCCAATATAAAAATTTACATTTACTTTAAATATTAATTTATTGCATAACCAATATTAACTAATATTAAATTATTAAATTAAATTAACATTATATTTAATTATAAAATATATTAATTATAAAATATGAAAATGCATAAAATTATCTTTCTCTTTTTTAATACATGTTTAATTATTATCCCATAATCGTATGTGATATATGAGATTTAACATTTAAAATTGTATTAATTTAAACTTGTAACTATTTAAAGTTATTTCTTTTTATTTCTATTTAATTTTTTGATAATTAATTTATTTTTAATTTTTTTATTTATTTTTATTAATTTATTTATTTTATTAATTTTTTTATTTATTTTTAAATTAATTATTAATGTTATTAAAAAATAATTATTCACTATGTTACTACTAAGCTTTTATGTATTTTTTTTATATCTTAAAAAAAGTACCATTTTAGTTAGTGTTTATATCTAATCGCTGCTATATAATTACCAATTTTAACTCAATATTATTTCCCATCTTATGGATTTTTTGAAACATATCTAATATTAAAATATTTCCAATATTCTATATAATATAAAACATCGAGAGACAAATACATTCTATTAGTTTCTCGTTCTTTTTTTATCTCCTTTGAAAATCTCCATTAATTGTAATAAATGAAATTTCCACCATTTTCCTGTTTCTCTGACTCATTCAATTCTTTCACCGATAATATATTGAAAAAAATAATATTGAAGTATCATGAGAATATATATCGAACGTATCAAATAATTCGAATTAATTAAAGTTCTTCGATAAATGATAATAGAAGAAAAGAAAATCGCAACAACGAACGAGCAGAACTCGAATCGAAGCTGAATTAAAGCACACATTTAACGTTTATAAGAAAAAGAAAATTCCAATTATCGTCGATATATTTGTTTAAAACACAAACGAACGCCAACCCATTTTCTCATCGAGACGAAAACGAAAATGCTTGGACAATTTTCCAATTCTCGTTCGAATCGAATATCCATCCGAATTTGACGCACGATTTCTCTATAAAGAGTGTCGAAGATACCAACACCTGAGGCTTCGAATTTCATTGGAACCTTTCATTTCACTAATTGGTTGCCCCACTGAAATTTCCCTTTCTCTGCGAAAGAAAAAAGAAAATAAAAAAAAAAAAACTGTTCCGTCCATATAAAAAACATAAACTTTTCATTCAATTTTATTTTGCTCGATCGGCTTTATAGTTTTCCACATTTTGCCCTCTACTCATCCGGTGCATTCAGTGTAACTAAAACATGTATCGTAAACCTCGCAACTTTTCGATGGTCTCGAAAATCCGCCATCCGAATTTCACATTGTTTCGAACATTGACCAAATCGACCAATCTTTTGATCCTAAAAGAAATCTCGTGGCTAAAACGACAAGTTTATCGTTGTGTGTATATAATTTTTACATTCGTTCGAGTTTTCTATACGTAATAGAAAAAAAAATGTAGAAAAAATATATATCTGTTTTTTTCCACTCGCATTCGCATCGTTTACGACACACGAAATGTTTTAAGGTCGTTTAATTTAACGACCTTAACCATTTCGCACGACACAAAGATGACGAACATCGATGTGTTCGTAACTAGGGTCCACTCAACAAAACATAACATCAAAGCAATAACGTTTAGCGTACTGGTTGCGTAAAAGTCTGAAATTAATTAATGTTATTAAATGGCGGTGATCTTTAAGCACCTCAACTCTCATAACCGCTGAAAGAAGAAAATCGTACTTGGTTATTACTGCTCGAAATAATGCCGCGCTGTAAAATATCATTTGATATTTTCATTTGTCTCGTAAATTGTCGTTCCTGTTTTGAAAAATTCATTTTCACTTCTTTTCAAACAATCCAAGCTCTCTAAAATCTGAAATTACATTCCTTTGTTCGTGTCGCAACCAAACGATCGTTTATACATTTAATGT
>NW_006263709.1:555538-560506 GCF_000469605.1 Apis dorsata | reverse complement strand
TTTTTTTTTTAAATTTAGTTTTATGTATACATGTTTTTATATATATACTTCGAAACGAATATTATTTTATACTGATTATTTTTTTATTTGTGCGTTTTAAAAACTTATTTCTGTAAATAAAAATTATTGAAAAAGTAGAAAATAATTATATATTTTTATTATTTTTGCCCCTGAAAAGAATGTTTTTCAGGAAATATAAAAAATTAATAAAAACTGAATTTGAAAACTGAATAAAAAGCTTTGAAAACTCGTTAGAAATTTGAACGAATATTTTCGGACATGCTTTTGATTCTCTATTTCCATTTCTAGTTGAATTTCAATTTCAAAATTATCATATGATATACATTTATTGCTAATGTTACTACGTATATCAAATTTTTATTTCGCCTTCCATCAGAGATATTTATTTGTAAAAATTTCAATACTTTTTGAAGAATTTTACTTGAAGTCTTATCAAAAATAAAAGAATTAATCCTCAGACTTGAAATTGTATGATTAATTGATACTTATCTACTACAGAAAATAAGTTATCATCTCTTCTCGTAAAATTTTCAATTGAATTTCTTTTTTTTAATAACGAAATTAGTAAATTTAAATAAAACTCAATTTTTGTTGATTATGTTTAAGTGGAAAATATAGAAAAGATACAAATATGGAATATTCATTTTACTTTAGGGAATAGAATATAAATAAAAAATCAAATTTAAAAATTAAATAATACAGAATATAAAAATAAATATTATAAGCCAATTGATTTTTTTATTTCTTCTAAATAAAAACAAATTCGGATTAGTAACAAATTCATATTATATAAAAATACTATTGTTTTAAATACGTTATACCGTGTTGAAATTATTAATAGAAAGATTTTATTAATACACAAATATACTAAAATCACAATTAAACGAAAAATTTATTGTTCCAGTTTTGCAATAACTGCATATATTAAATTGCTCTCTCTGAATTCTTCTATGAGATTCAATAACATTTCGATCCAATGTAAGCACATTATCACATCAGATGAACGAACGAAAAACGAATTGAAATACGAAGTTTCGAAACTTCGATAATAGCGGAAAGACCAGAGTGAATTCAGTTATTCTGTTATCACTCTGTGATCGGACGTTTAAGAGACAAGTGCGTAATAACAAGTATCTTGATTATCGAAAAGTTGCGGTATGCAGACACGCAACAGCACACTGATTAATTAATTAAATTTCACGCTTTATCCAATTTCGGCTTGTTCAATGATTGACATTGATAGATACGATTGTAGAAATACTTATTAAAAAATATTGACAAAATTATTCGTACTAATAATTGATGAAATTTCATGAAAGAAAAATATTTTGGAATTTGTAAGAAAGATTCTAATTTTTTTCATCTAAATATTCTAATACGATGTAGAATTCGATGTAGAATTATTTATTCTAAAATTCTTTTTTTTTTTTAAGCAATTTTGTAATAAAAATTTGTTGACACAAGTATAGATATAAATGAGTATTTTAATAAGTATTTTAAATATTGAATAATAATTATTTTTCATAGATTTAAAAAAGAAGAAAGATTTTCCATATTTAAATTAATTAAATATTTTCATTTTAATTAAGTACTAATGATTACATATTACAATTAATTATGTAATTATATAAACTCTCAAGTCGAAAAAATATTTAAATTATCGTTCAATCATTTAATGTATACGTTAAATTCATTTCAATCACGAATCATTTGTTTAACAAATGAAAGAATTATATATTATTATTATTATTTATTTCAATTTTTAAATTTTTTTTAGTATGTATTTAATTTTTGAAAAAATATCGAATTATAATAAAAAAAAAAAGTTGAAAGATAAAATCAATTTGCTTTGTTAAACTATCAAAAAATATACGAGAAAGTATAAATTGATACGGATTATAAAAATATACTGGTGAAACTGATATTGTTCTTTTCTCCTTCAAAAATCCAATTTTACAATCTATGAATAATATTTATAATTATAGTGCTTTGGATATATCTTTTTTTTCTTAACTTTTACGTTAAAAAATAATCATAATGAATTGATATATGTATTTAAAAAATCATTATTGCTTCAAAAATGTAATAACGAAATAAAAATTAATAATTTCAAAGATTACATTATATTCGAAAAATAATCAGACAAAAATAAAATCTGATTCTATATTTTTTTTTGTTTAATATTACTTTAAAGATTCCTCCTGAAAAACTCGTGATTCTTTTTTTTTTTTTTTTTTTTTGCTAATACCTATTAACTTGCAGTTTCTTCATATCTTTATTAATTAAAATAAATGATAAACGTTATTATTATTTACCATTGTTACTGTGAGCCACAATAATTGCTATAATCATTAACTGAAAAAAATAATAATATATATACATATTGGTTTTATGGTCAATAAATAACAATATCAAATTTTTTAATTGTAGTAGATAATTCATATTACAATAATATATTTATTCGTATTAACTCTGACATTTTTCTATTTAAAATTTCCCGTACAAATAAATCATTATTATTATCAAGAAATTCTTTACTACTTGCTAATGTATATTTATTGCATAGGTTATTTGTATATACCACAATAAATGATTCATGTCTCAAAGAATAAGCAGCAAGATTATTTAAATTATCCTCTTGTGCGCAATATAAAAAATTCAAATGAAAGATACTGTCTGAATAATAATGTGCGTAACTATGCGTATACTTAAATGAATAATATAAAAATTAAATCATGGAAAACTTCTGTTCTCCATGGCTCGTTAATTTTTCGTCCTTTATTTCAAACTTGGCATTGCATTACATAACGTTTGCAATACATTCTTGGAATTGTGCTCATATTTACAAATCATCGTGCAAATATCTGGAAAAATAGAATTTTTAATAAATGATAATTTGCGGATTATTTAATACGAATAACTAATTGAATTAATCTTTTGATTTCAATTAAAATAGCAAAATTCTTGAATAAATATAATATATAATTTAATATAATTATCAGCAACGTTCGTTTTCATTCATAATTAATTTTAATTTCGATATTCGAATAATTCGTATATAATCATGTATAAATATTCTCCTTCATCGAAAGATTACTGGAAAAAAGATAATTTCAAAGATTTCTTAATATTTCGTGATATATTGTTTTTTAAAGAAGTTACATATCTATCGATTATAGAAATTTTATTCCATAAGGAAATTCAAAAATTTATCCAAAAATTCTAATTTTTATGGAAGGTTTTTTTTATATTTTTTATGAAGCAATTTTTTCAACGAAAATAAAAAAGAAAATCTTTTTGAAGGAATGAAATTAATCTGTGAAAGTTTTATCATTTTTTTTTTCAATTTTGAATTTTTCAATTTCATCTGGGAATATTTTTCTGGGAATAGGATGATAGAGTGTTAAAAAATTGAACATTTTATAATTTAAAATTTTGCTTTAATCTCGCATCGGCAAAGTTGTATTTTAAAAGAACGAAAAACTATTGAAACTTTGAACGTTGATCTCAAATAATAAAAATAATATTGCCCTGAAAAAAAATTGCCACATTTTGCTATGTATGTTTATTTCAAAAATAAAAACAAAATTTTTAAATAAAGAATTAAAAATTAAATTTTTCTAATACGAATAGGTATATGAATATTTTCGTGAATAATTATAGATTATCATAGAAATAATCTATTGTGCGAAAGAAATAAATAATCGAATGATGGCTTTTTCATAATAAAATATTCTATTGTGGGAAAAAAAATTGCTAAATCCTGACAGATATGAAATTTAAATCGAACCATTTTGTTTCTACGAGTAGAAATTTTCTTGCCATGAAGATATTGTGCAATTCTGAAAATAAAAAGAAACTAAACTAAGGATCAATAAAGATATCTTCGAAGTCATCTTAAATGTTTTGAAAGTAATAAAAGATTGTTATCATTTTCTGCTATATTCAGTGACTTTCTTTTTCGAAATATAATTGTATATATATATATAATAATCATAATAAATAAAATGAATAAAATTTTGAATAATTTATCGCTTTGTTATTTTTATTGAAAAAAATTATTTTATTACATCGAGATGTTTATTAAATACCAAATAATTTCAATGCTCGTTTTTTATAATTGTTAATAAACATACATTCAAGTAAATTAAGTAAGAAAATAAATAAATCATATCATAATATTAAATCATAAATTAAAAAAATTTATTATTATTTTTAAAATAATTCTATTTTTAGCTTTTGCACAAAAGAAAACATTTTCCAAGCTTGATTTTTAACGGGTATAAATTTTTCTTTCTTTTATTTATTTAAAAAAAAAATCGCTAATTTAAAACTCCTTTATATTCTGTATAAAGTATATATAGAATCTATACTATATAAAAATTTACTTTTGAAATTGTAACAAGGATATCTGAAATGAGTAGTATTTATCCTATACCTTATTCTATTAAAATTTTATTCAAAAATTATATAATTAATTATTATAATTAAATTAATAATTAAATTATTAATTTTGAAATTATAAGAATATCTGAAATGAGTAATACATCCTATACCTTATTCTATTAAAATTCAAAAATTTCTCAAAAAGTACGACCAATTTGGAAATTTGGAAAACATTGCAGACATTGCAGACGTTGCATTAAGGGATCATACTACTCCTTTGATCTCGTAACAAACTTCATAAGCTATAGAAAGATATTAGTAAGTAAAGATTAAATTCTTTGATGGAAACTTAATTAACGCGTCGAAATTTTCACTGTACAATACATTACAATACATCCCTACATATATTTCCTTCCGATCCATTTCCACGAAAAGAAGATAACATGTAGATAAAAAATATTTATTGAGTCGTAGCCATTCGTAAAAATTCTTGGAATTTTTGAATCTATAAAACTATTATTATACGTTTCTCACGTGTGTCGAGCACACGAGGACGCAAAG
>NW_006263709.1:536371-555334 GCF_000469605.1 Apis dorsata | reverse complement strand
TTTTTTTTTTTTTTTTGTTTCCTCGACCACGAGAAATCGGGCCTCCATTGTTCGTTGCCGTTCTCCGGTGATCCCGTTTTTCGGTAATGCTGGTTTTGCGACGCAGTCGGCATGGCCCGAAGCCAACGCGTAAACAGACGAGGCATTGCGTTTTGTGCTGTTCCACAGGATCGATCCACCGTTCCGATCTATCCAACGATGAAACTTCGATCCCAAATCGTTGATCCCAATCCCGAATTCAAAATTCGAATACCATTTTCTTTGATGCGTGAATTGTGGACGGATATGATTGAAATATATAAGTATATATATATATTGATGATGATATTACATGCAAAAAAAAAGAATAATTTTGTTTTTTGTTTAATTTCAAATAAATTAAATTTAAAAAGAAAATATTCGAGTACAGTTGGCTAACTTCAAATTAGGTAGGAATAAATTATTGAAAGTAATTGTGGAAATATATAAAAAATATAGAATAAAGTTTTTTTACTTAAAAATTCGTTTTCGAGAATTTCAAGATAATTGAATTTGAAAATTCGACAATTGTCAATTTTTGATTGACAATAATTTTGATAAATATTTAATTTCTCAAAAAGAAAAGAAAGTAAAATTTCTATATTTTAAATTCTATATTTTTTACTCATTTTCACATATTTTGCTTCCTATTCCGAGCTCATTCATATTCAATCGGAAAATAGTTAATTTCACATTTGAAAAATTTTCAAACTGGATTTTCTTGAAAACGAAGTCTTTAATGAAAAAATGTTATTCTTTCTTTTAATTTATTTTTGTATGATTTCAGAAACATTGTATATATTAACTTATTTATAATATATATATATAAATAAAAAAATGAATAGAATAAGCAAAATTTAATTAAATTTATAATTTAAATTTTATTAAACTTAGAACGTTATCATCTAATCAAAATAAAACATGTATAAATTGCTAATATAATTTTTATTTTCTATTGGTTTATTTTTATTTCTATGATTTATGTCAAAACGACTTAATTTCAACTTAATACCAGAATCATTGACACTTTCCAGTCAAAAAAAATTGTCAAGCCGATTTATTATAATAATTCAAGATTGTTTGTAACATATACGCAATATGGAGTATATTAGTTGTAAAATCCACGAGTCGTCACTATATTTTAACATAATAACAAAATTTTAGATCAATGATGTATCAAACTATTAATCAAATACATATTTTAACATATAATTTGGAATTAATGACGAATATCAAATCGAATATCATTAACTAAATACAAGTTTTAATCACAGTAACGAGAATTGCAAATATATATATATACATATAGAAATAGACTAAACTAATAAGAAATAAAACCAACTAATAAAGCTAACTAATAAAATTAAAATTTTCTTTTTAATCAAAACAATTACAATTTCAAATCCTAATTTTGTTAATTGATTTAACTTATAACTTATAACTTAGAAAAAGATGTTCGACGCACGGACGTATACATACACGTTCAATTAATCCCGACAAACGAAAGCTAAGACATCTTGAAACAAGTTCACTGGGCCAACCGTTAATATATGTCGATCCACAAGGAATCGGTAATATCGACCCATGGCTCCGGTATGCCATTTGCGGTATCCAAATGCAATATACTAGAGAGCATCTGTCGCGTGCACGTGTCGTATCTCTCGCTTTCGTGTATCTATTGGCTAGCTTGCGTAAATGCGGTTGGAAGAGATCGGAAACTATCGTCATTTGAAACGTAATTACGAGGAACTCGAGTCTGTCATTGTTTGATTTTTATCTTCAATTTTTACGTATATACAAGTATTTACATAGTANATATATATATATATATATATATACATGGCAGTAATATTAAGTCATATCTCCTTTTACGCCGTTCAATTTTTTATTCGAAACATATTTTTTAATATTTTAGAAAAATGCACAAGATATTCTAAGTGATAAAATAGATTCTTGAATTTCTTTTAGAAATTCTTTCTAGGATAAAAAAAAAAGAGAGATTAGAATAAAATTGATAAAAAAAGTATGGGTGTCCCAAAAAATAATTCTAACAATAAATGGTAAATATATAGGAATCATCTTTAAAAGTCTTCACGATATTACGAGGATCTGACTCGAAAAATTTTGATTTTAATGAAAGTTTGTGTATGTAATAATGTTATGTTATGCATAATTTATTCCTCGATGAAAGATCCACAAATTTTTCTTAAAAATATTTCTTACAACAGATTAATAGAATATTAAAACTTGAAAGCGATTTTATAATTTAAAATTCTTCTTTATGTATCATTACCACCAAAGTTATATTTAAAAAAAGCGTATTTTCCATATACGTCAAACAAGAGCTTTCAGTATTAAAGTACCCTTTCCCTTGTAACTTATGAAGTTACCACGAAACTCCAAGAAGGAAAACGTTGAAAGTCTTCCGCAAAATACGAAAGTCTTTAAATATAATATACGTTGAAAAATTAATTTAAAATATATTTACACATTGTCAAGTAATAACAACTTTTACGAAACTTTTTTAATAAAATTAATTTTTATAGAGAATAAAACGTTCTTTTTACGATATGAATAAGATGCATGGATCGAAAAGTTAGTATATCTTTCGATCTGGATATAATGCTTGTAAAACTTTTATTCCAACAGAACGCGACATCCAAAAGCGTCAACACACATCAGGCGATCGTTTTTCGTGATCGATCGAGTCAATAATCACCGATTCGGTAATAACAGTGTTCATATCTTCTCTGACTGAACTCGATTCTCATTCATATCTCGCAGTGTTCATTTCGAGTGAACAAATTCGATTTATATGCCCCGCACAAATAAGAATTTATTTATTTCATTATTGAATAATTCGATATAATTTCTTTTCGATAAAAAGTACGTTATCGAATATTTTACTTTTCTCGATTCACATAGATTTATTTATTCGAGCTATTCAACATTGTTATCTCGACAAGTCTGTAATTGGCGAATTTTTCGTTAATGAATCGTTACACAAAACTCGAAAGTTTTTGCAAAGGTAAAACACGATACTTCCACTTTTTCGAGAATATCGTACCGTATATATATATGTATATACCTCCATACAAGTTCTTTTAAAGTTCTTTTGAATTTTATTTTTTATCCCATAATACAGGGAGTCTTTGTTCCATTCCACACGTTAACAATACTCTGAGATAAAATATGTACGGTATAATTCAACTATCATAGTGAATCATTGTACTGAAAATTTTGAGAGAGAGAGAGAGGAAGAGGTGAAAAGGACTTCAAATATAAAATTTTAGCTACTAGTTTCCCACGTATTAATCAAAATTTTTCGCTACTATATATTTAACCTTATCTATATATATATGTATCCATGGCAACGTGTGCGCTTATCTACTTTTTCTATATTACGAGAATTTATTATATTATTAGAAAATTTGTTTCTAACTCGTCTAGTTAATGATTAATAACAAATCCTTAAGGATATCTCATATTTTCTTTAATAAAGAAATTATGCCTATATATAAATATTTCAAAATGGTAGAACATGAAGTAAAATTGCCTCCCCTAAAAAAAAGATTTTACGATATTTTGTCAAGAACATAAAAATTTATCAAAAGTATTAAAATAAAATATAGAAAGATAAAAGAAATTTTCCAAAAGAAATTCACTGTAATGTCATTAAGTATACATTTTTCATTAATATAATTTTCCAATTTTTGATATAAACGACATATTGAAATAATATACGTATATATCTAGTGTTTCGATAATACTCGTACATGGAACATTAAAAGAGGAAGTTATCACAGGAATTTAATCACAAGATTCTATTCGTGACCGAATAATTGGATGGAATTGCATAGTTCAACTACTTCCCTTTATCGAAAGAATTATTGCAACATCAAAATCGCTATAAAGTGGTCTATACACTCTGAACTATTAGCATCGGGCATTACCCACTACGAACAGATATACGTATTCTCATATCGATGCACAGCATCTGAAATCGATATCCCGCAACTCGCATAATGAGACACGTATCACGGTCAACGTATAGCCGCTTGATTAAAATTCTATCTGCTTAATTTAACTTAAGGCTCAAAAATAAAGCCAAATACATATCCTTATATGTGAATTCTTCTACTGTTTTACTGTGCACTAAAATCATTCCTGAAACGATTCTTACGTACAAGTCATTTCTCTTCATTATTAATTACCGATAAAAAGTGAAAACGTAGAATAAAATTCATTTGTAAAAATAAACAAAACCTTATTATTTCGTATATAATAAATTTCTTAAATCTGAAATCAATCTTCCCTCGTTATTCAGAAAATAATCATACGTCACAATTTTTATTTTTTCCATTCCATCTAACATCCTCTCCTTTTTCAACCAACAACCGGATACCACGTTTGTTCCTATTCCCTCTCCGTATCTCGGCCTCGAACCTCCGCTCCCCTCCCTTCTCCTCACACCCCTTCCGCGTAAGTAGCTTGTCTTCGAGCATCCTCGATGGAGGAACGAACGAAGGAAACTTCACTTTGACACATTTGTTACCTGCGGAGGGGGGAGGAGGGAAGGCTGCTCCTGACGTTTCTCGGGCAGCGTCGTAAAAATATACGCGGGCACGTTCACACTATGCAAATGCGGTTGCTATCCGCCTACCGCGAAAATAAAAATAGAGAGGAGGAGGGACACGGGGAGGGAATAGGGCCGAAGAAGGTGAGCGCCGCCTCTGTGTGGTGCGCTATAGATGCACTGCACTGTGTTGACCGATCGAAAAAAAAAGAAGAAAAATAATAAATAAATAAAAGTGGACGTAGGGACGGTCCTTTTGTTCCGCGAGGCGTAACTCGACTTGATTCGTGCGATCAAAGCCGTGTTTTTACCCGATTTTTATTCGTTTACTCCACTATTCGATTTTGTTCCAGTGCAACGCCGCCGTTGGCGTGAAGGCATTCTTCGATATGATGCACAGCGGGCCGCACAAAGTGATGCTATTCGGCGCAGCTTGCACGCACGTCACCGATCCCATCGCCAAAGCGTCCAAGCATTGGCGTCTCACGCAGGTGAGTTGTGAAATATAATAACGGGGCGGCAAATATTGCGGGAAAGAAAAAGAGGATCTCGAATCTCCGTTCGAGGGGAGATTCGGATTCGTTTCGCGTTTCACGATTGTCCTTGACATCGTTTCGAAATCTTAACCCCGCGAACTATGAGATATCTCCTTAGGCGTAACTTTAGAAATAATAGAATGAAGTTATTATTAAAATTAAATAATAAATATTTTAAATTTGGAAATGTTTGGAAATTTATAAATAATATTATTTTTTTAATCATAAATTTATCAGAATTGGATTATTTATATTTTAGTATAAGATTATAAGATTTTTTAACAAATAGTTGATAGATTTTTTATAAGAGTTTTATAAGATATTTTTACAAATAGTTGCCATATTCTTTTTTTATCTTGCGTCTTGGAATAACGAAGCAAAGAGTTGTTTTTGTTCCGTTATCATATTTTCTTCGTTCTGAAAAAAATTATAAAAAAGAAATGTACAAAAATAGTAATATCTTTTATTTATCATCCGTGAACCCGTATTTGCGAATGAAATATGTTACGATCCTTTCTTTTTCTTTTTTTCTTTTTTCTGCTTTTTTGAATGAAATACGTTACATTCAAGCATGATATTAAGAAAAAATGCGAAGTTACGTTTATCTCGGTTAATACAAACTACTTTAGAAATTATGAATGATATTCATAAAAAAATATCTCGCACAAAAATTAAACAGTTGCACAATTCAATGTAATCAAATTCTCTTCTTAGATGAAAATATGAATGAAAAAGTGAAGATCAATTTTGTTTAAAATTATTTAAAAATAAATTTAGAACATAACAGAATATATATATATATATATAAATACTATATATATATATATCTCAAAAATTTACAATGCATACCTAACTGCAGAGATTTAATAACTGCATTAAATTTAAGCGACATTTGCATGAGTATCCAAAATCATTGAAATTATTTTTTTTTTTATTCTCACGATTACAAAGAGTATAAAGAAATAGACACAAGTCGCTTCCTCGACTCGTTTTTTCCTCGATTATTGAATCGCTCTTTGTTGCAGCTTAGCTACGCGGACACACACCCGATGTTTACAAAAGATAGCTTCCCAAATTTCTTCAGGGTGGTGCCTTCTGAGAACGCGTTCAACGCTCCCCGCGTGGCGCTTTTATTGCACTTCAATTGGACTCGCGTCGGAACCATTTATCAAAACGAGCCCCGATACGCTCTGGTGAGTATTTGAAATTTTATCGAAATATAATGGAATGACACACAAACACGTTACACGAATCGGCTATCAACGCTTTGAATTATATCGTGTAATATATATATATATATTTTCGTTTCATTTCGAAAAATGTTTATTTATTTAGAAAAAAAATGTAATACAAGTGTTTTTTTTTAATAATCTTTGATCAAATTAATTTAATCAATTTTTTGAAAAATGTAGATTATTTTATTTTAAAATATTATCTCGTACAGCGTAAATTGATATTTTATATCAATTTGAAAACTGTTTATAATTCTATGTACGGATATGTTTTTCATTTGTATTATCGTATTTGTATATATATTTTTACAAATAGAATCATAAAGAGCAAACGATATAAGAATGCGTGTGATTATGATATGTTTGTATAGGTTGGCTTATCTCGTTAAATATATTTAACTATATTTTTTTCCGAGTGCCGACTTACCAGCTAAGTACGCCACTGTACATGGTATTTTATATGTTAAAATTGAAAAAATGGTTTTTTTAACGAGTTAATAATTTCATTCTACCAATCTCATTCTAAGTCCCTCATATGCAAAGTGCAAAAGTTTATGTAATATTCATATTTTATAAACATAAAGAAAATAGAATTTAAATAGAGATTAATTTTGCTCGCTAAATACGTGTATTACTTTGAACACGTTTTTATACATTATTTTGCATACCATGTGCGTTTCATATTACACAGAATGTTCATTTTAGTTTTAAATAAGTTAATTTTCTTCAAAATTATATTTAAAAAAAAAATGAAAAAGTTTCATTATTTTTCTATAAAGATGTATCTAATAAAAATGATCAGGACAAATTTAATTAATTTAAAATGTCAATATTACGAGTTTTTTCTTAATATTTTTCTGCTAACGTTTATTCCATAACTATATTCTTAATAAATTTATTATTTCAACAGTTGCTATTGTAAATTATAATTTAAATTATAACTTTTTTCCTTTCAATTTTTTTTTCCTTCGATATGTAAAAATATCGTGTATATTTTTAAATGAATAAATATCTATAACGCATCGACATGGAATTACGTATATTTATCTTATCGATAATGCGTTTTATTCATCACGTTCACGTGCAGGCACATAATCGATTGGTCGCCGATCTCGATAGCAATAGCATGGAAGTGGTAGAGACGCAAAGCTTCGCCACCGAGGTGACCACAGCGCTGGAAAAATTAAAGGAGAAGGACGTTAGAATAATTTTGGGCAACTTTAACGAAACATGGGCCAGGCGGATATTCTGCGAGGCGCACAAGTAACGCTTTTGCACGAAAATTAAAAATTATATTTATTCTTTTGATATCGAGCTAAGAGGATTCTATCTTCGTTCCGTTCATCTTCCCGTTCATCTTTTAGATTCGATATGTTCGGGAGAAAATATCAATGGGTGATAATGGGTACTTACACAGAAAAATGGTGGCTCCATCCTGACGAGGAATGCAATTCCGCTGATTTGGTGGAGGCATTGCACGGTGCTATATTGACAGACTTGTTGCCAATCACAACGGAGAAGAGGAAGACTATAGCTGGAATAGTGAGTACGAGTACTTAGAATAGCTTGTTCGAGATTTGGTCGTGTCTTCTATCCTGTAGGCGGCTCCATTATATATTTCTCATCGCTTTTTAGACGACCGAACAATACCGGGTCGAGTATGACTCGAGACGAGGCAAAGAGTATTCGAGATTTCACGGATATTCGTACGACGGTATATGGGCAGTGGCTCTAGCTATACAACGCGTCGCAAGCAGGATAACACACTACCGTCGCAATCAGACCATGTCAGATTTCAGATACAGAGACGAGCTTTGGGAGAAGCTTTTTCTTGAAGCTCTGAGAAACACAAGCTTCGAAGGTGTCACGGTAAGTATTTCTGTGAAAGGAAAATTAATTTTTTCAACGAGATTGTATAATCTAACAATTAACACTATTGGATATATTTATATTCCATAAATAATGTTGAGAGTTTTACACCATTGAGTTTTATGTTCTATGCATTATACTTTTGAAATTTATTATTTTATTTAGATATTATTTTCAAGCTTAATTTTATCATAAATTCCATCAAGTGTAAATATTTATATTATTTGTAATTTATATTAGATACACTTTGTAACCTTAAATCTGTAAGATAGAATATATAAATATATTATTCATCCTAGTAACACTGGTACTATGTACTATGTAGTAATAATAAACAAGACATTGTCAAAATTGTGTAATTTATGTTAAAATAATTAAATGTAAAACGTCATATCTGCTATAAATAAAACAATATTCAGTATTTTCTTTATTCAATATAAATGTATCCTTTTCGTTTATCGCAATATTTAAATGTTAAGAGTAAATAATCCATTATAAAAAAAAAAAAATTTAAATAACATCTTTTAATTCCATTTTATATCGAAGTATATAATAATCATTGAAAAGTAAAAATTATATATATATATATATAAAATATAAAAACACTTATATAAAAACTATAATACCATGTTGAAAAAAATTAAGAAAAATATAGAATGCGTGAATCAAAGTGAACGACACTATATGATATAATTTTCTAGGGACCGGTGCGTTTCTATGATAATGAAAGGAAAGCGTATATTCTTTTGAAACAGTTTCAAGGTGAGTATACAACGCGAAAATATCGATCTAATTTTCGAGATTCGTGTATTACCTTTATTCTATTATAGGCAACAGAGAGGTAAAAGTCGGTGAATACGACGGCGTGACAGATATTTTAGATTTGAACAAGGGCGAGCCTTTAATCTGGAAAGGAAAATCACCGCCCAAAGATCGAACTCTTCACATCATCGAACATTCGACCGTAAATATTACGATCTATGCTGTGCTCACTTCCACGGCCAGTGTGGGCATCACCATGGCGGCTATTTTTCTCGTCATCAATATCAAATACAGAAATCAAAGGTGATTAAGATCGCAGGGATAATCCTTTCGTTTTTTTCTCCTTTCTCGTTAATTTCATCGCGGGTTCGTTTTGCTCGATGCGATTCGTCGGATATAACGCGACGCGAGACAAATTGGATCGTGTCGAAACGAGACGTAATATATTATTAATAAATGTGCGGATAAAAGAAAGAATGTGCTCGTAGTGTAAAGCCAGATAAAGTTTTTTACCCGTGCAAATCGGGATATTCTATTTCCCTTCTCATGGCCGACGTTCGATCATCTTCGACGTTTCAGATACATAAAAATGTCATCGCCGCATTTAAACAACCTCATTATCGTCGGATGCATGCTGACCTACAGCAGTGTAATTTTCCTTGGGTTAGATTCGCAGCTGTCCAGTGAAACGGCATTTCCCTACATTTGCACCGCCAGAGCATGGCTATTGATGGCTGGTTTCTCATTGGCTTTTGGTTCCATGTTCTCGAAAACATGGCGAGTACACTCGATATTTACCGACGTTAAATTGAACAAGAAGGTAAGTCGATCGTTCCCTAACCATCGTTTTTATCCATCCATTATAACCGTTGCTAACCGTTGCGACATCCGTCTTTTGTTTAGGTGATAAAAGATTATCAATTGTTCATGGTGGTCGGTGTATTATTGTTTATTGATTTGGGTATTATGACGACCTGGCAGGTTGCGGATCCATTTTACCGGGAAACGAAACAAATGGAACCTTATGTAAGCGCATCGATATCGGTCGAACACGAGTAATTACGATATAGTATAAAAAAAAAAAAATATGAAACGCATGAATCAAGTCGCGCATTCTCTTTCGTTTCAGCCTCATCCTTCCAGCGAAGACATCATCATAATACCGGAAAACGAGTACTGTCAAAGTAATCGAATGACCATTTATTTAGGGTGTATATACGCTTATAAAGGTCTTTTAATGGTAGGTAATGTCGATCGATTCGAGAGATCAACGACGACACCAATATACCAAACTTTTTCAAGCCACCGAGAGTAGAAAGTTCGTAGCTATCTAAAGCGATTTTTCACGCCGTGACTTTCTTCATATTCCAGATATTCGGCGCCTTTTTGGCATGGGAAACAAGGCATGTTAGCATTCCGGCGTTAAACGATAGCAAATACGTCGGAATGAGCGTATACAACGTTGTGATCATGTGTGTTACTGGAGCGGCTATAAGCTTCGTGTTGGCTGACAAACAAGATGCCATGTTTATTATGTTGGCGATATTTATAATATTCTGCAGCACCGCCACCTTGTGCTTGGTTTTTGTACCAAAGGTACTCTTCTGAAATGAAAATTCCATGCCCCGCTTTCTGCCGTTTTGTTGTCGTTTTATCGCCGCTTTGGCTTCCGTCCGCGAAAATAAAATTAACGAATCGTTTTCCCATGTTAGCTAATAGAATTGCGAAGAAATCCCCAAGGTACGATAGACAAACGAATTCGAGCAACGCTTAGGCCAGTGTCGAAAACGCGAAGGGACTCGAGCGTTAGCGAATTGGAGGAACGTCTGAAGGAAGCGACGTTAGCGAATCAAAAATTTCGTAAACAATTGTTAGAAAAAGATTCAGAGCTTCAGGTAAATGATTGAGAAACGTGTATGATGAACGAATCATATCGAACGGATCAATTGCAGATGTTCCTACGGAGGCTTGATGATCAAACCACATCGAATACACAGGAAGCAATGGATAGGTTAACAGTTCCGAGGCAGGAAGCAACAGTGGTGAAAAAAGAAGGTAAGTATAGAATAATCTTGTTTATAAGATTATAATGCAAGTATTTAATATTGTTTTCCTCATTTATACATTTACACATTCTATTATATTTGAATCTCATATAGTTCTATTATATTTTCATAATATTCTGATAAACAAAAATGTGACTTTTATAAATATTTTAAGCTATACAAAACAGACTATTTAAAAATTTTCTTTGTTTTTTATAATATTCTTAAAAAAAATTGATAGCACAATTTTAGTTTAAAAAAGAAATAATTTGGAAAAATAATTTTTTTATCAAATCATTTTTTCTTGATTTTTTTTTAAGGTTATTGATATTTTTTTTATTATCTTATATCTGATGACAAAAATATGAATGTATCTGAATCATGATATTTGAAATGCCATTAAAACAAACAATGTAAATAAAATTGCTAAAATAAAATTTATTAAAATTTAACAAAAAAAAAATCCTCAATCCTTTAATTTTCTTCATTTCCATCTGTTTCAATATTTTAAGTTATTTTATTAGTAAATATTATTAGTAAATATTAAAAAAAAAGATTGTAATATATATATCATACATGAGATACATAATGAGATCCAAAAGTTCTTTCAAATTGTCGCGAAATAAAATACAATAATACAACAAAGCTTGTGTTTGTAATAAAAAAAAAAATATTTGTTTTTTTATGTTATTAAAATTATTAATTTTCCGTAAAATAATGAATTAAAAACTAAATTATAATTTTTTGTTTATAACTCTTTTCTAATTATATAAACAATTAATAAATTTTTTACTAAATAATTCAAAAGTCGAAAAATAACCAAATTTTCATTTAAGTCAATTTTGCTCTCTCAGAGTGAATTTGAATAGCAAACAAAAATTTCGCAATATATATATTTTTTTACATATGCACTACATATTCTCAAAGTTTCAAAATTTTTTGCAGATTCGAAATCTTTCCTTATACGTATTATTCTATTTTCATCTTTTATTATCTCATTACAGGTTTGTCTCTTGCGACAGAGACAACGGACATTTCCATATCAATGTGCAGTCTGAATTCAACTACCATCTCTCAACCAGAAGGCGTCGATTATGCGAGCACAATCGCGACCGAACAGCCGATTAGCAAGTACGTATAATGTATAAAATATAAAATATAAAATTTGATCAAAATAATATATTTCCTTTTAGAAAAAAGACATCGTTCTCGAAATTACCGGCGATCGCAATCGACAGCGAACGAACACCTCTAGTCCCACAAACTCAAGAAACCACGAAAGGAACCGTGGATTTTTCGTCCTCGCCTTTGCCTTCGGTTTTAAAACACACAACAGACGATTCCGGCCATAGAAGAAGTCGTTCCTCCATACTTGGAAAAGAGAGTGAACCTCTTCTTGCCGAGAGAAGTCCGGACTCGCGATCGGATACCGGTAAAACGAACGTTGAATTCGTGCCGGAGATCGTCGAGGAGGGTGACGCCATTATCCTCGAAGAGACCGAAATTCCCAGGCATGGAAAGTTGATCAGAAGCAAAGACGATCGTAGATCCAGGCTCCCGACACCTCCGCCGACAAAGAACGTCTCATTCGGTGAACTTCACGAACAAAACTACCTCGAACAAGCGATTCTACCGCCTCCCTCGCAATTCGTTCCCAAGCATCGACATTCCGGTGAGATAATAATATACAACTTTTCTCTATCCAATTAATTCTACAAATTCTTCGAACTTTTGCTTATTTTCACTATATTTATTGCTGGTTTCATTTCAGTTTCGGCGACAAACGCATCCGCTCATCAATCATTAAAGAGAAGATCGTCGGTGAAGAGCAACGGAATGGCTCATTCCCATCACGAGTTGTTTCAAACTCGGAGAACCAGTGTACCAGTCAATTGCATCAGTTATATTTCGACTGAGAACGTCTCCAAATCAGAGGCCACCGAGTTCTCTCTCAACTCTGGTTTTGATAAGTCTTATATAATTGGTGAATGTGGTCATCGACGAGCATTATTCTCAGGTACTGGATATCGTTGTGAGAAACATGGAGGACGAGGACATCGCGCTATATTGAATGGTTCGGCGGAAACGCCGCCTCCTCCACGGAGACATAAAAAACATTACGATTCTCAAAATGCGAGTTCTCCGAGTGTGCCTGCGATGGTTAATGCCAGTTATTCAGATACCGGTAAGCGATAATTTCCTCTTTCTTTTTGAGAAGATCGAGATTGATAGGCAAATTTTTCACTTTTTTATTTTTAATAAATTATGTGGAGAAAAATATGATTATAAGTCTTATTCTGTCTAGTAAGATACAGGATAAAACATCTAAAACTTTTTGATTTGTTTGATGTTAAAAAAACGTATATCAGATCAAATTTTTGATCACCTAGAAATTATAAGAAAGTCAATTTTGTTTTTCTAAATGTGTTTTTTTAAATGATTACATTAACTTTTTTTATATTATCTATATAACATCTAGTAAAATTATAATTCAAACTCACATAATATTATAATATTATTTTTCATTATAATTCATCATTATAATAATATGAAAAACTATTAAAATATTTCAATTATTATTATATTGAATCATTTTTAATCATTTATTATAAAATTATTTAATAGATGATATTTATATATGATTATTTAATATATGATTTTAAAACATATCAATATGTATTTTATAAATAAAGCAATAAAATTGCTGAATATAAAATATAAATATTCGATATATATCGTTATATATACATATATTAGTACATATACTTCACTGTTTACTTGCTATTTTTGAAATTGGAAGTATATAAATAAATCATTACATAAATAAAATATTCAAATGTTCATAAAGTAAATATTTTTCTCTTGTTTATCTTGATTATAAATATAATCAATTAAAAAAATATTATTAATAACTTATTTTAATAATAATAAAATAATATCAAGAAAATTATATTTTTATAAAATACTAATTATCTTTCTTTTACATTTTAATAACAAATTAAAATTTTTATATATAATTTAATTAAATTAATAAATTATAATATATTTATAAATTTAAATAAAACATAAAAATTATTTTTTTGATATTAAAATAATAATTTCAGTCATTATAAAAATTTAGATATAAAGTTTAAATTATTAAAACAGAAATTTAGAGAAATTTAATAAGTCAAAAATCCAAAATGCTTATTTTATTTTCATCACTATCCTTCCAATTAAATTACTTATATATAAAAAAAATATTGTTGCAATAGATAATTTAATAAATTGATATAGCTAATTTTTTAGTAAACTAATAACTTTTTAACAACATGCAATCATAATATCAAAAAGAAATACTACACATAGTAAAAATTATTTTTTTATTATTGTATTATTGTATTATACGTTTCCACGCAATTTTCCCGATCTTTCCTATATTATTCAATTTAATTATATATATTGACATAATATTATATTCACAGAGAAATACGAGGAATCCATGTCGACGATTATTCAACGATCGGTGTCTGAAAGATCGCGGGAAAAATGTCCTCGGCTTCGAAGTGAGGGACACGCGATGATCGAATGTCCTCATCGTGCCACACGTCGGATACGAGAGTGTAGACATACCGAGTCTAAACTCCGACAACAGGCTCGTTTGGAATACGTGCAAAGCACACCAAATGTTGCCACTATACACAATAATAAATTCGCAAGCGCGAATCCACGTGGTGGTGGTGGCGGCACTGGGCCAAGTAGCGGCGGTGTGGCAGGAAGTGCGAATGGCCCAGGAACAGCCAGCTCAGTGACCGGCAGTAGTTCAGACGTTGTTGGTGGTTCCGCGGCAAATGTTTCTAAAATGTATAGCGCCGTATCAGACGGCGAATTACTCGATTTAGCGATATTGCCGATCTTTCAAAAGTTACTCACCGAGAGGCACAAAAGTTCCTCGAGGGCCGGCTACGGCGCCAGCGTAGCCAGCTGTCCAAATATATCTATCAAATGTGACATCGTTGAATACCTTTAACGATCTTCCAACGATTAATTTAAATTTTCATCTGGCGATCTCGTTCTATTTCTTTATTTCTTTGAACATTCCTCTCCCATCTTCCCTTACATTTCTTTCTCTCTTTTTCTCTCTCTTTCTCTCTCCCTCTTTACGGCCTTCAAATGCGACATCTATCGTAAAACGTGTTCGCCAAATGTGTATCGGCCGAGACAATGATATTTTACAGAGAGAGCAATCGCCGTTCCTTTCTCGAGCCTGCCTATCTTTGCGATACTCTCGCGAAAGAACGTTGAAAGAAGCAGCAACGCTGCCCTTTCGATATATGTAAATGTATGTAAATTTCCGTGTCCATAAGTCACCGAATACTTACAATTAGTACGATTTAGGATAGGAATGAAATGAACGTTGTAATTGCAGAATGAAGTTGACATTTATTAATCGTTTATTATAAGAGAAAAGTAAATTATAATTATTACATTTGAAAGATGTTATAAATCTATATTTTAATAAACGTTATGTTTAGATTAGCAAGTGTCCGCTGGACTTATGGACGGAGAAGGAGACGTTATCAACGAGATTAAACGAGAGGATGCCGGCCTCTGTTCGACGCTCGAGAATCTTTTAGCTCCTCGGTTAAATAATCAAATTGACAAAGATAGCCGCTCGCGGCATTCTATGAAAACGTTCTGCAGAATTCTACAGCGTCTGCACTTTAACACACTTTTCTCTTCCAAATCTTTTGTGATTTTCGTTTCCCCATCTCGATTCTCGTCTCGATGATGAAAGGTCATATAAACGTTAACAAACACACGACGCCTTCGCGTTCGTGAGAAAATGATTGAAAAATTGCCGTGACTCATCATTCTGGAACGTGGAATCTCGGTTTTTATAACAAATTATTAGAAAAACAAGTTTGTCATACATGTTTGTCATAACAAAAAGAAAAAAAAAAAAACGTTGCATCGATCGGATAAAAAAAAGATAGCCAGTATTGAAACGAACGTAGGAAAGAATGTTAGCGTATGCGTCTAATCTAACTCTAATCATTGTAAGCGTGCGTAATCGTTTTAAATAATTTTATAGCGTGCGAAATTCGTACAATCGCTGTTTAGCAATTCAAAAGATAGATATACGAGTCAAAAGATTCGAACATTTTATAGAATTTTCTCTCGCATTCGAGGGGGACAACTTTTTTTTACGTTATATCAAGTCTCTTCTTAAGAAAGAAACAAAGAAAAAGAATTTAAAAAAAGACAAAAAAAAAATAACAAAAAGGAATAAAAGAAAATAAAATGAAAAAAACGTTGACACATGTTCATTTCTATCGCAAGTAACGTGTTTACGTCATATTTAATAAACTTCTTACTATTGTACCGAAATTAATTCTAAATTGATTGTTATCGATTTTCAAAACAGCTCAAGACACATTAACGAAAACAATTAAGTAAAATGAAGCATACGGTAAGCGATTCTCACAATAAGCGGCTTTTAAAATAATTTTCTTCTTTATGTATTCGCTTTTTCACGATAAACAGTCGGCGTCTTTTTAATTATATAATAAAATATATCTCGATGAGGAACCGAACAGGCGAGTTTTAGATGCGATTCGCATGCCTAGTAAAGAGAATCGATGAAATATAATATTTTCTTTTCGTTTCGCATGTTTTTTTTTTTTTTCTCACTTTTCCTCCCGCCCTCTTCCGCTCGCTCTCTAATTTTTCCTTATCTCTCTTTCTATTTCTGTTTATCTTCCCTTCTCGTTGCATTATTTTGTTTTTTTTTTTTTTTTTTTTTTCCTTTTTTCCCCCCCCCCTTTCCCGCTTCCTTCTTTATTTTCCTTTCTTTTTTTTTTTCTTTTCCTCTTTTTTTTTTTTTCTCACTTTTCCTCCCCCCCCCTTCCGCCCGCCCCCTAATTTTTCCTTATCCCTCTTTCTATTTCTGTTAATCTTCCCTTCTCGTTGCAGTATTTTGTTTTTTTTTTTTTTTTTTTTTTACGAAAATCTCGAACAGCCTATGATAAACAAAAAGTCAAAAAGCGTCCGGATATTTGAAAAAGCGTATTCTCTGAGAGCCTAATGCTCGTCACAAGATTTTCATTGTGTGGTTACGCGAGTCTTGTATATAACTATCAAAATAAATGTCATGTTTACAGGTAAAAATAGCCATTTGTTATGTAATACGAATTATACCCGCTTCATACTTTCAAAGATACGTTCTAAGACTTATTTACAAGCACTCGTACAGTTCTTTTTTCCTTTTTTAAATATCAGAAAATATATATTATATATCATTCTTGTTATATGTGATGTAATATACGCGTCAACAATTTTCATTCGTTTATCAAATTCGTTCACACAAACATCGAAATTATAACGTTCAAATATTTCGATAATTTAAAATAATAAGTGCGAGTCGATAATAACAAGTCAATTATATTAAATTTTATCAATAAAGTTGATTCACTTGTTCTACATTCAAGTTACATTCCTTAAAAAATCTTTTTTCATTACGATTATTCCATTAAATAAAATTATGAAATTATCATTTTATCTTAGATAAAGATATAATTATTGCAATATATATATATATATATATATATATATTATCTTTCATATTTCATGACATATTTTTAAAAATATATATAAATACATACGAGATGCTGTTTTTTCATTTAAAATATAAAATTATATTATGTACATTAAAAATGATAATCTATCAAACAGAATGCGAGATATAAACGGATTAATTTCCATTAGAATATAAATCATTCGATAAAATATAAATAAGAAGCATGAATTCAATAAATAATATCAAAGTCACCTTGCATTATTCACAATATAATAACTAATAAAAGTTGTTAATAGAAAATAAATTCAATTTAAATAAACCAATTATTTTATACTGAATTATTCAATTAACGACTAATGATTCAATTGCACTCAATTGCTTTCTCTTATCACCATATTAACACCCGTATACACTCTCAATGCAAAATGATAGCATATATTATGATTTTCAATGTTATTCAAGACTAACGCAATTTATCTAAATTTTATATAAATATCAATATAAAATATTTCTTGTTTAATAAATAGTATAGAAGTATAGAAGAAAATGAACGATGATTAATATTTTCTTCTATAAATTTGATTTGTTTATGAAGAAAATCGATATAATAAAATGATGTATATATGAGAAAACAGGTTAATGAACTTTTTTTGTTTAAGAATGTAATAATTTTTTATGTATTTTTATATGCCAAATCTGAATTAAAATAAAATTGACGTAAAAATTGCCTATCACATTCGATTTAGGAAATAAATGGATAAAAAAATACTGATTTTTGTTATATTTATATACGAAAATATTCTTTAAAAAAAGCAATTTTTTTTCAATATATTTCAATATAATATATTCATTTCAATATAATTTTCCAATTATCATATAATACTATTTTTTTATTAAAAAAATTTTTATATAGAATCAAATTTATTGTCACCATATAATTTTTTTTATCAAGATTAAAATCGTTTTAAAATTACTCCATTTTTAATGCATATGAATAGAAACTTATTAAATAATATTTTGTCTTGATGTTTGAAGAATTATATTTTATAATTATAAGAACATATTTTCATTATATCAATTATATATTTGAAAAAAATAACCAAAATCTTCATGAACTTTCTTCATATTGTAATTAAATTAAAAATAAATAAATAGAAAATTAAAAATAATATCCCAGCAAAAAATTCTATAATAATAAATTAAATTCCATTTCATAGGAGATTAATAATACAATAGTATTATTATATATTATAATATAATTATATAATTATATTATAATTATATATAATTATAGTGTATATTATAATTGTACAATTATAATATAATTATATATAATTATATTATAATTATAATTATAATATAAATT
>NW_006263709.1:518315-536346 GCF_000469605.1 Apis dorsata | reverse complement strand
ATATATAGTTATAGTGTATATTATAATTGTACAATTATAATATAATTATAGTATATAATAGAGTTGATAAAAATTTAAAAAAAAATTGTTTCCTTTGGAATATTTATATATATATAATATAATAAAAATCCATATTTTTTATCCATTTTTAAATCGAATATAATAGGCAATTTTTACAGTTGAATTCAAATTTACACAAACATTATGAAAAACCAATTTTTATTTTATTGATCTCTGTTTATATATTATATATTATTCATTTTGTTCCATTTTTCATATAATTGTATCAAATTTTGTAAAAAAAAATATTAATTGCGATCGATTTTTTTCTACATATTAATTAAATTATATTTTACATTAATTATAAAATTTAAATAATAAATATTAGGTTCGAGAAAATGAACTGAAAATTCTATCATTTTCATCCGAGAATGATGTATATATCCATGATATATATATTATGCCGAAATTGTAGTTCAATATTTAATATTTACTTAGATCATTCAACTATATCATATGTATTCTTTTTACATATTTTCAGTTGCAACTTTTATACGAAAATCTATTCAACAAATTGAATTCATTTTTTGAATCAGTTTCAAAAAAACATATAAAACGATTAAAACGATTAAAACGATGAGAAAAAGGAATATCTTTGAGCAAAATTTATAAATGACTTATATAATCAATATAAAAGTTTTATTATAAAAGTTATATTTCTATTTTTATTGCTACGTTTTTACTAAGATTATTCGTAATGAATATAAATATAATACGAATATAGCAATAAATATGAATACAAATAAAAATATAAGAATTAAGGAATGAATGCTCAATGGATTTCACAAATACAAATAATAATGATACAAATAAATTAATGTCTCATAAAATATAATATATCGTTGCAATCTATAGATACGATCTTTATCTATAGCATTAATATATTCTTTTTTAACAACTTTGAAAAAATATTATTATATAATATTATATATAATATAATAAAATATTATTATTATTATTACTAACAACACAACTGCAAATATATTTAACAATTTTTTTATTATTATCTCTAACAGATTTAAAATTAATGGTTTATCAGAAGAAATTAATAAAAAATATAAGATTTATAGGCTAATTAATAAATGTTAATGTTAATATATAAAGTTTATCAATAGACTGTCGGTAAATAAAATATTATTATAAATTCAATTTATAATTAATTTATAATTTCTAAATTTTTTCTTAATTTTCTCAATTGTATGTTATATGATATCTATTTGAATTAGAAATTTTATAGAAGCAATTTTTCTATCTTTATCTTATCTTTCTCAATACAACTCAATATTTGCAGTTTTTGAGTTATTAATATTACAGTTAGTTACAAATATTACATTATTAATATTACAGAGTTATTAATAATATAAAAAAAAAACTGTTGTTGCTTATATTTTCTGAAAAATCATGTAAGTGTATTTTTTTTTTAAATTGTATATTTATAATTTGATTCAATTTCAAAATTTTTAAACAATTTTATAGAAATTTAGAAAATAAAATCGTTGTTTTTAAATCATAATTGTTGAATTATATCATTGTTGCAAAAGAATGATATTTTATGACATATATTCAAATGTAAAAGCAATATTCGGGATCATATAAATCGATTGCAATCAAGCATAGAATTATTTATCTCTATAATCTTTGCAGAAACAATTAATTTTTGCAATAACAATTAATAGCTAATCTAAGAAAAAAGATAAGATTCTATTCTTTTTAAAACTTATTAAATGTTATTTTTAAATGTTATTATTAACAATTACAAAATGAAACGAAAAAATAAACATATTCAATTATAATAAAGATAGAGAATATATATATATAATTATATAATTACATAAAAATATAATTTATGTATATAAATTCAATGATGAATGAATTCAAATAATAATTGTTTTAATTTGTCCTCAAGTTATCGACGATTTATACATATTATTGTCATTACACGACAAAAAAAGAGCTGTTTCAAATCATTTCAGAAATAATCAGTTAAATTTCTAGAATACTCTATGTATACTTATACATGTATATATATGTATATCATACATTTACAATTGTTGCATGAACCTCACAGAAGTCAAATTGATCAATTTCATCGAGATTAATTATTTGTTTTCTGAAATATTAAAATCAAAAAATTTTCAGAAAATAATAATATATAAATACATTAACTATTATTGCATCTTTTTATATATTATTATATATTATTTGTTAGAAAATATTAACGCTAATTCATCAAAAATATTTATTAATAATTTATATGACATACTTATACCAAACGTGTAAAAATATCGTGTAAAATTTTTTAATTGGTTTATATATATATACATCATAATACAATAAAATGAATTATTGCGCATGTGCGCATAACTAACCTCAACATAACTAACAGCACGGACGATGACAAAAGCCAGTAGTGTTCGAAGTAACGTAGTTATTACGTTTGATTAAATATTCAAGAACGAAAAAAAAAAAAAAATAGTAATCATGTTACGGTTATTAAAAAAAGTTCAATTATCACGATATTTTTCTACAGCTACTATACCGGAGCCAGAAAGAAACCCAGCAATCCTTTATACAGGAGTAAGTAACATAAAGCTATTTATATAGAATGTTCAGACAAAGTAGATCAAAAAAAATAATACTGAAACAAAATACAGAAATGAATTCATTGAAATTTATTTTTTAAGTTATAAACAATTTAATTTAAATATTAATATATAAGATGAAATATAGGGAGAATGAAATAGCTTTGTTTTGCATAATTTTTGTTTCAATATTAATTTATTATAATATTTTATATTACAATATTATTATATATTACAATATATTATATTTATTTAATATTATCTAATTATTATTAATATACTAAACTGAATGAATGTTTTTTTTAAATATTTGTTAATTTAATAAATAAAATATGAAGAATGAAAATTGAAGAATAATAATTTTTTTACGATACATTTTAAGAGGATTTTGGATGAATTGATAGAAAATAAGAAATAATTCTAGAGATTAAAGCAAATTAATTGTTTAATTAAGATCTCTTTAATTAATTAAATTTAAATTGCCATTTTCTTTTAAAAATTATGCGAAAATTATTCTGCCTTTGATAAAATATTTTATCTAATTTATTTCGAAATATTCAAGAAATGTAAAATTTTATTATTTTCTTTTTATTGTCCTTTTTAGAATAAATAAATAAATAAATAAATAAATAAAATTAAGATTTTCTAAATTTTTATAGAATTTATATAAATTTTTTAATTTTATTTAAAAAAATATTAAATATTGCAATATTTTGAAAAATAAAAAATGGATCAGATAATTTAATTAAACAAAATCTTATATAAAATTTAATATTAAGACTCATTAAAATCAATAACAGAACTAAATGATTAAAAATTGTCAATATTATAAAAACTATCGAATGAATATTGAAAAGAGTATATAATAAAATATATAATAAATCATAATTACAAAATATTATAATAATTATAAAATATTAAATTTATAAAAAAAATAAAAAGAAAATACTGAGTGAATACTTGACAAAGCTTTATTTTATTATTAAAATTATATAGAAAAGAGCATATGGTCTTGAAATATATTAGATATTAAGATCAATATTATAAATAATTTTTTTCATTTATTTCTATTACATCGAATTTGTTTATTATCTATTACTAGTAAATTTTTCTCATGTGTATATATCTATGAGATATAATTCTCGCTTATCAACTATTTCTATAAACATATTGTAGCAATTTAAATTATAATGTATTAAAGTTACAATGATAATATCAGTCTCATATTTAATATCTATAATATCATTATAGATATATATATATAATATCATTATAATTAATAAATCCAGTCATTGTAATTTTGATTATCCAAAAGTTATTTTATATTTTATATTATATTTTATATTTTATTCATATCTCATATTTAATATTTATTGTTATAACATAAATTATGATTTCGATCACCGTAATGTTTATGAAACCAATAGATAAATGATTGCATGCTATTATATATGTATAGATTATAGATAAAATTCAATGTAGTAATAGCAACAATTTTTTACAAATATCTTGAAAACTAAATTATGTTGTTTATTAAAAAAATGTTGTTTATTAAATTTTTTAAAAATATTATAATTGGTATAATTATTAGATGCTATATCAAATTTTTTAAATAAATATTTTAAACTTTACTTTATTGTGATCAGAAACATATAATTCAATTGTTTGAATAATTAATTTGATTTAATTTATCAGTTTATATGTTTTATTTTGATAATAAAATGCAAATAATACCATTTGTTATTTTTTTCACTTTCATTTTTAAGTTTCACTATCACTTTTTATTTTTTTCCATTCTTCCAATCAGACTTTATCCAACAATCATGATTATATTTTTTAGACTTGAAAATCGTTACATAAAACTAACAGTATGACACATGAATTTTATCAGATTAATATTCATATTTTTAAAATAGCAAATCACAAAAATTCGTAAGATTTGAGAATTAAATTTTCGAGTTGCAATTACTTTTGAATAATTATTCTCAACATAGTCGTCACTAAATGAAGAAAATTCTTAAGAATAATTGTCATTCCTAAGTAATTATCAAAAGATGGATCAACTTCAATTTCAAAATAAACTATTTTAAATAAACTATTTTATTTTTTATTTCAAAATAAATTATTATATTATCAATAAACGTAACCTCAAAATATTAATTTAAAATGAAATATAAATAATTATAAAATATAAATAATTAAAAATAAATATATTGACATATATTGATATTATTATATTATGAATATATTATGATATGAATTATAAAAAAGATAATAAATAAGTCCGAAATCTAAACTGTAATTATTAATATGTTAATATATTTATATATTATTTATTTATATATTTTTACATATTTTTTGAGATACAAGATACAATTATTTACATATTAATAAAGCAATATTAAAAAGAAAAATTTAGTAATTTTATTCAGAAACATACACAATGTATCATATTTTTCTCATATGTAATTAATTATTGCGTTATAATGCTGCAATATGAATATTTCAAAGGAGTTCCTTTTACTTAACTTTGATACGTTACGTTAACGTTGATACGATAAATTGATAAGAGATCATAAAATTATTAAAAGTCTATACAAAGTCTACAAGATTCGCAATTCTAATAAACAAATCTAATAATTTTCTAAATCAGAGTTTTACTTAATTATTTATATTAAATTCAATATTCAAAATTTTTTTTTATCATTTTTTTACTTAATTTTTTTATTGTTTTCTCTACTAAGTTCATAAAGCTTCGAATAATTTACTTAAAATTCGTATATTTAAATAGATAATTATTATAATTATAGAATAAAATTTATATTTGTTAATGATTTTTATTAAAACAGAAAATTTAAAAAAAAAATAAAAATAAACATTATAAATCTATATCTTTTCTTATGTAATCTTAGAAAATATTTAACGATTTATAAATAAAACTATTATATATTATGTTTAAAATTTTTGATTATTTTGTTTTTATGATTTTTTAATTAATTTTAATATTGCAACATTATATAGATTTTTATTAACAACGAATGGCATCGATCAACGTCAGGAAAAACATTTCCCACGATAAATCCTACAACCGGTGAAACGATTGCGGAAATACAAGAAGGCGATGCTGTAGATATCGATTTAGCAGTAAAAGCAGCTAATAAAGCTTTTCAATTAGGATCACCATGGAGAACTATGGATGCTTCTCAACGAGGTGTACTATTAAACAATTTAGCTTCCTTGATGAAACGTAATCAAGCTTATCTTGCGGTAAAAATGTCCATTCATTACATATAGCATTACCATTCTATTTTATTCATGTATAAGTATAAATATAGATAAAAAATTGAAAATTTACATTCTAGGCTTTGGAAACATTGGACAATGGAAAACCTTATTCAGCGGCGTATGAATTCGACGTACCTAGCAGTATAGCCACATTGCAATATTATGCAGGATGGGCTGATAAAAATCACGGACAAGTTATTCCTATTGATGGAAAATATTTAGCTTATACTCGTCATGAACCAGTTGGTGTTTGCGGACAAATTATTCCGTGGAATTTTCCTATCTTAATGATGGCTTGGAAATTAGGACCTGCTTTAGCTACTGGTATATTTATTATGATACTTATCTTTTAAAAGAACTTTCTAATTTTTTTGATTTTAAAATATGTTATAAAGGATAAGATTTTGAACAATTATTTTTTATTTATGCAAACACTTAACTTAGTTTCAAGATACTCATAAAAAATTATTGTTACTTATATATTAAGTTACGCCTATACATATTCATTCGTCAATATATTGCCACTTATTTATTGTTTTTATAAATTATACATCACAGTAATAGCATCCAAAATATATAATGGGTAAATCAATTAAAAAATTTTCCATCTAAATTTCGATTGGCTTCTTGAAATATCTTATCCTCAATCAATATCGAGTTTCGATATTTTACAGATTTGCAGAATATAAAAATAAAATTTAAAATATAATATTAGATATATCAAAATTAATATAAATAATATAAGCATACCTTGATAAAAACTTGATAAAAATAAAAAAATAAAAATGATTCATAGGAAACGTCATAGTATTGAAACCTGCTGAGCAAACATCTTTAACAGCTTTATATGTAGCTCAATTATGTAAAGATGCTGGTTTTCCTCCTGGAGTAGTTAATGTTGTTCCTGGTTTTGGTAAAACCGGTGCAGCACTAGTCGCTCATAATTTAGTCGACAAAATAGCATTTACTGGTTCGACTGAAGTTGGAAAATTGATAAAACAAGGTGCTGCGATGACTAATTTGAAAAGGACTACATTAGAACTTGGTGGAAAATCTCCGAACATAATTTTATCAGATGTTGATCTTGATCATGCTGTAGAAACAGCTCATTTCGGATTATTTTATAATATGGTAGTATATTTTTTATCTTTAAATAAATATATTCATACATTTATTATTATATATTATATTTTTCTTTAGGGTCAGTGTTGCTGTGCCGGTTCAAGAACTTTCGTCGAAGATAGTATTTATGATGAATTTGTGCAGCGAAGTGCAGCACGTGCTAAATCTAGGGTCGTCGGCAATCCATTTGATTCAAATGTAGAACAAGGTCCACAGGTATTTAATTATTAATTTTTATAAAATTCTATAATTTCTATAAAATTTGATTTTTCTTATATCTTTTGTTATTTTATTTGTTATTCACAGATCGATGAAGAACAAGTAAATAAAATTATGTCCATGATTGAATCAGGCAAGACTCAAGGAGCAAAATTAGTTTCTGGTGGTACAAGGATTGGTGATAAAGGCTATTTTGTTGCACCTACAGTATTTGCCAATGTTAAAGATCATATGACAATTGCTAAAGAAGAAGTGCATATTAATACAAAAATTATTTCCACATATTTTTTAAAGATGCAATAAGCGCAATAGCTATAATGTAATATATTTTAATTACAGATTTTTGGACCAGTTCAACAAATTCTAAAATTTAGCAGTTTAAATGAAGTTATTAAGCGTGCTAACAATACTGATTACGGATTAGCAGCAGCAGTATTTACGAAAGATATCGATAAAGCAAATTATATTGTACAAGGACTTCGAGCTGGTACTGTATGGTATGTTATGTTATACAAAAATAATGCTTTAAAATAAAATATTTAACTTGGCTTTATTGATTCAAAATTTAGCAATTTTAATATGTTTTGCATTAAATCAATAATTGATTAAATAGTATATGTGATCTGTATTTTGAACATATACTATAAATATTCTGATATTCGTGAAGTTTTTTCACGAATCTAATGATGATACACGCGCGCGCACGAGTATATGTATATATACTATATATGTATATATATGTATATATGTGTGTATGATCATCATTATATATATAAAATAAAACAATAAAATATAATTTCTACTAGATACATTTAAATAGTGAAAATTAATTGAAATTGAAAAAGGTTATGATAAGAATCTTAAAAAATATATTAAACAATTTTTTTTAATTTTTTATTATTATAATATTACAGGGTAAATACGTACAATGTCCTCACACCTCAAGTACCATTTGGTGGTTTTAAGATGTCAGGACATGGAAGAGAACTCGGACAATATGGTCTCGAAGCATATACTGAAGTCAAAAGCGTTATAGTTAAGCTTAATCAAAAAAATAGTTAGAATTCGATTAAAATTTATTTTCATTCATTTTTTCTGAACATTTACGAAAATTTTATTTTCGTAATATAAATACTTAGAATTATTTTTGTACCGTGATATTATTTTCTTTAAAGTATATTATGAAATACTCAAAATTTAATAAAATAATAAATTTACATGTTTATATATTAAAATTTTTTAATTATTTATTAATTTTTACTAATTTTATTTTTAAACATTTAAATTTAATTAGTGAAGGTAGAAATTAAATATTTGAAATATTAATATATTTTTATATAATTTTTATTAATAAGAAAATGTAATTATTTTAAATTTAAAGGAACAAAATTCATGCACATAAGCGCATATATTTTTTACTGAATAACTTATAAATATAATCTTATTGTATAACTTATAAAAATATAATTAATAAATAATTTAATCTTTTTACATTTGGTTTTTGATAAAATTTTTACACTTTTTCAACAATTATGGAATTCATGAAATTTAAATATTTGTTGAAAATTTAAATAATTATAATACTATTATAATCAAAATGTTTTTATGTGTATTCACATATATGACCGCAGCCTGTAGGACATTGTCGATTACGACTGAACCATTCATTCATATGAACAACATGACCACCATGTGTACATCCTTGGCACCATGCATAAATTCCTCGAACAACCTAGAAAGTAACGATCAGATGAAACTAAAGATATGTAACAATATTATATAGAATAATTATGTTATAATAATTTTTTTTTTTTCACCTGATGACAAATTGAACAGAGTGCATGATGAGATGAATGACATCGATCACAAAACCATGCTGCTCGTTGTAATGGTTTCGTACAAGCTAAGCAACTTGCATGTATTACAGTTGATTGTTGATTTAATTGAGATACAGATGGAATCCAAACCGATTGAATAATCTATCAATACATATTAATATTATTACTTTTTTCATTTAAATGGTATTAAGAAATTTTAATTTTATCAATAACCTGTGTTGCTACATTCCAAAGTTTAAATCTTGCAAGCATATCTAAATATTCCAATATCCAATGTTCCTGAACAGCAGTTTCAATATTCAAATTTTTCCGCTTTTCTCCTAGCGCAATAAGAATTGATGCGGAAGTTTGTATATCTCTGAGAGCAGCATGATGTTTCAAAGCTTCTTCAATTAAATTCGTAGGATCCCAAAATTGTGGTTTAGGTATATTTGAAACTATTAATTGACTTGGTTGATCTTCGATCATTAACGAAGCACAATCCTCGTTAATATCCGGTGGATGATTTGGAAATTGTTCCGGTGGTGGAGATCTATCTTTAATTTCGTGTCGCAAAGGAAATGCTTCTTTGGATAATGTCCAATCATTATCATTATTTATTATATTATGTATGTAATTAGAAGTATATTCCATTGTCATTGGTTCAAATTCACTTTCTCCAAATAAAAAATCTCCTTTAGATGGCCCTTTATGGTCAATAAATGCACGTCTGTAACTATGTAAATACTTTCATATGAAAAAATTAAATCAATATATTAATTGTAATTAATACTATATAATATTTCTAAACCTAGGTAATTACCTAGGTAAAATAGATCCTATAGAATGTTGATTCTCTGGTGTTTCATCTGTCTCTGTTTCATCATCACCTCCACTAGTTGCACCTGTTACTTCTCCTTGTAAAGATTTTACATCATTTTCATGTACTTAAAAAAGATATTGCAAACATCGTTAAAAGTCTGTAAAACTTTAATTACTCATGACAATTATACCCAATATCTTATTATTAATGATATTATATTAATAAATTATGTTGATATTTTTACCTGCATTTGATTGTTCTATACTAGGTCCCATTGTAATTTGTGCTAAATTTAATGTATTCACAATATCTTCTTTAGAAGCAGTTGGCGGTGTTTTCAAAATAGTTCCCATAGGATTTGTATATAAAGTTTTTATAATATTCCATACTGTACTAATCTAGTTCAAGTTAATTTTTATATATTATTTTTTAATAGTTTGATATAACTTAAAGTACAATATTAAATGAAATACTACATACATCATTTCTACCGGCATTCCTAGCAATAGTTGCATTATGATCGCAAATTTCATTTAATCTTCCAGAAAGTAAATAGCCTTCTGCACAAGCTCTAAACCATTTTGGTTCTCGTGGCATATTTATAGCAAATCTATGCATAACACTAGATGCCATGCAAAATGTATCATTTGTTGCTGGTGTTTTTCTGTACATAAATGTTAAATAATATTTAATATTTCAGTTTAATTCAAAAACTCTGAGATAACAAAATTGAATTTTTTTAAAATTGTATTAAATTATCAGAATTTTATTAACCTCATTATATTAGTCAATTGTTTCATTGTAGTTGTAACATGAACATTTACTTTACAAGCATATGCAATATCTCCTTTTGGATTTAATGCAATACCTTGTGGATTTGCTTTACTCGCAGGTCTGGTAGCATCTTTGAATATATGATGATATAATGTACAATCCTGCATAAAAATATATTTTATTAATACTTTTCAATGTAAATAATATTTTATATATTATATATTATATATAATACTATTGTTACCCTGCTAGTTGATAAAAAAGATTGTGGATTGCCTCTCCATGCAACACCAGTAGGAACATCTTTATGTTCATTAAAACTTGCAAATGGTATGTAAGGTCTACGAATGTCCCATACATTTATACTACAATCTACTACAAGAGCACAACTGGATATATGATATTTTCTTTGAGGTCTCCATTTTATACGACCTACTGATGCAATTGTATGTATAATATAATCACAAGTAGGTTTACCTAATAAGTCCCAAACCTATATATAATTTTACATATATTAATTTTAAGCTAAAAATAATATTTAATAAATAATCTCTTGATTTGTAATATAAATATAAATAATTATAATATTAGTTTTATGGTTACCTTTATGGTTTTATCTCTAGAAGCAGTTGCAAGCCAAATTGTTTCAGGATGCCAATCACAAGCAAATATGGGACCACTATGTGCAGTAAAATGTTGAAAATAACGATCTGGTTTTCGTAAATCCCATTGTTGTACATGTCCATTTTCAGAAACAGCAGCAAAAGTATGAGGTGAATGAGGACAAAATTGTACATCTCTCACTGATTCAGTATTACTAAAATTAATAATATTTTTTAATACTTTTCAATAAATATTGAATTTCAAGAAATATATATTGAAATATTTTTAAATACTACCTATAAAAAGTTCTAGTAGCTTCTTTTATTCTCAAATCAAAACATTTCATAGTACCATCTTGGGAACCTGATATTAGCCACATAGGTTCTGTCATATGAAAACTTACTTTATTTACAGTTCTTTTATGATCAATAAAAACATGTTCTTGTTTAGATCTGGATGATTTATTTAAATTCCAAACTACCACTGCTCCGTTTGTAGCTGCAGTTGCTAATATATGATCTAAAAATATAAATATTAAACATTTTTTTATTTTTTATTTGGTTTTATTTAAAAATAAATTATAAAAGTAATTATTCAAGAAATTGAAAAGAATTAAAATCATAAAAAGAAAATAAAAGCATGAAGTTTACCATCAATGAGATTCCAAGCAACATCATTACAAGAAAAATTTAAATTTAAATTTTTTCCAACACGTAAATTACAAGCTTCTTCAAATCTATCTTCTAATAAAGTAAATATTTTGAAAACTGTAATATAAAATAAATCAGCTATTAATCATATATATCATATTTCTTTATATAATCATTTCTCTTTCAATTAATTTTTCATTGAGTAACTTACCATTACGTCCTGCTATAACAACTTGACTATTATCTTTATTAAGTGCTAATGCATTTGCTGGACCTTCTTGTGTGATGCATACAGTTTTAGAAATCATGATGAAATTTTTTTACTTTTTAAGTAATCACAATATATTATATATCAATTTTCATTTAAAAATTATATTTCAATTTCATATTTCATAAAGAAAAATTTTTAATTAATAATCTCAATAAATATTAAATAACTTATTTATAATTTGTATTATTAATAAATTTATCATATAATAACAGCAAAATGAATATAATGTTAAAACTTTCTAAACATTTTATTCAATTCAAATTAATTCAAATCAAATATTATAAAATGCTTCTTTTTCTTTCATTATATATATATAAACATGAAATATTTTGTGTATACAATTCACATCTTTATTCATAATGAAAAAAGAGAGGCAATCTCAATATAAAAATATATCAAACATTAAGAATGATAAATATTTTATTGCATTATTTTTCTTTTTAATATAATAAAAATAAAATTAATATGCGATATAAAATTTAATAATGTTATAAGCAAGAATATTCATAAAGATATGAGATTTCTTTTCATACTGAATTGTAAGAGAGCGCTGATGTATACAAAATAAACTTACATCATTTCTTGTTCATGTTTCTAATCTATATTATTTTATTTGTTAATGCTAAACCATATATATGTATATAATATCGTATGCGCACGAAAATCGATTTCCTTAAAAGTATAGTTAAAAATTGTATGAATCACTGCAACAAGTTGCTATCAGTAATAATGCATCAAATGACTTTAAAATGATTGTATATTCTTGTTGTTAAATTAATATTGCAAAATATATGTTATAAATGATTATTTTATAAAAAAATCAGAAACAATAAAAAATACATTATACTTAATTTTAATTCTTAATAAATTGATAAATATATTTATTTTGAATAATAAAAATTAATTTTCGTAATCTTTGAAGTAAATTTAATATATAATTAAATCTCAATAATATTTTATTTAAAATATTTTTTATATTGTTTAATTAATATGTTAAGAATCATTGCCAATCTATTATAATTTATTATATAATATTAAAAAAGATTCAAAATAATTTTATCGATATAATTCTTTGAATGAATTATGATGTATTCAATAAATAAATGATATTTTTTTATAATCTATAATCTATTCTATGAATAAGTGAAAGTTTATTGAAAATACTTTGCCACATGCAATTCGAGGTCAATCGTTATAGTTAAAATAATCTTTAACATGTAAGTACAAATAATTGTAGTAATCGAAGTAATCTAATGATTAATAGATATCATAATACATAGCAGTTATCATCCGTGAGTAATATTAATTTAATGTAAGATGGGCGGAAAAAATTGTAAAGGACTTCTACCAATAAATTCTAATACTTTACCAGGCAAATCAACAAAAACAGGTGCGAATTAAATTTCTTATTTTTATTTTAAAACTCTTCTATTCATGATTACATATAATAGTTATTTATTGATATATTATTATTTTATATAAAAATCCTATATATATTAACAGATAAGATATTATAAGAAAAAACTTTTTTATCTATATTTAATTAAAAATTTTGAATGTGAAAGAAATTATATATAAAATTTAATGTCATAATTTTTACGTACAATATACATATGCAAAATATACATATTAAATAAATGTGTGTATATAATTACGTTACATAAAAATAATATATATTATTTTTTTTTTATTTTCATTAGATTCTATTAAAAAATAAATGAAAAGTTTTTATATTTAACAATAAACAATTATGACATCAAAATAAAAGCAAATTTTATTTCGTTTTATATTATTAAATCTTGATATAATTTTTTATTTTTTTAAATAATTAAAAAAATATGTGAAGAATAATTAGAATATTTTTTAAAAATATAGATCGTTCTCTCTAATGTTATATTCTTGTAACGGAATATTTTTATATGCAAATGCAAAATTTTTATATTTAGAATTTTATTATTTTTTGTTGTGCTATGAAATCAATATCAAAGTTATAATCTATATATAAAATAAATATTTTATAAAAGTTTAAACAAGACGAAATAATACGAAATAAACCACCTTGAAGATATGTGTTTATATGTTATGAAACGATGTATGAAATTGGCGTATAATGCAATTTTTCATGTTCATTTAAAAATAAATAATAAAAGGTTACACGAAATGCAACCTGAAAGAAAAGCTCTTATTTGTAATGTGTGTAATAAAGAAGTAGCCGAAATTAGGCAATTATATAATAATGCACAATGTTGTTGCAGTTGTGAGTTAATGATTTTTTATATACATCTTAATAATATAATTTAATATACAGAGACATATATATATATTTTTTTTTCTTAATTACATGATTAAATGAATATGTTAAAAAAAAATTAACGTACATAATAAAAAAAATTAATTCATTTTCAAATATAAGTTCCAAATATAATTTTAAATATGAAATATTTATATTTATTTAGGTAAACCAGAAAAATATGATTATATTGAAGATGTGGTGTGCATGGAAACAGATATTAGAGAAAATGAAATGAAACTCTTGCCACTTGGACAAAATGGAGGAAAAATCTTATTAATTAAACAAAAAGGACAAATACATGCTATTGGTACAAAATGTACACATTATGGAGCTTTACTTCATACAGGAGCACTAGGAGATGGAAGAATAAGATGTCCATGGCATGGCGCATGTTTTAATATTAAAACAGGAGATATAGAAGATTATCCAGGATTAGATTCTTTACCTTGTTTCCAGGTATTTAATGAATAAACATAAAATAAACAATAAAATAAAATATAAAATTTGATGAAATAGGTAAACATAGATACATCTGGTTTTGTACACGTGAAAGCAAATCGCAAAGATTTAGAATTCAGTAGAAGGGTAAAGAATATGTGTGAACGAGATCCCAATAACACTAATACTGTTATAATAGTTGGAGGTGGACCAGCAGGTGCAACATGTGCAGAAAGTTTGCGACAAGAAAATTTTACAGGAAATATTACTATGATTTGTAAAGAAAATGTATTACCATATGAGAGAGTAAAGATATCCAAAGCTTTTGATATAGATATTGAAAAAATAATTTTAAGACCAAACTCATTTTACAAAGAGCACAAAATTGAAACTAAATTGGATGTAGAAGCCATAGGTAAATAAATATGAAATATATTTTTTTTTAAATTTCAAATTTTATAATATTAATATATTATAGGATTAGATACAAATAATAACATTCTTCATTTAAGTAACAATGAAAAATTAATATACAATAATTTATTTATTTGTACTGGAAGTATGGCCAGAATACCTGAAATACCTGGTGTTAATTTATCTAATATCCATATATTAAGAAATAATACAGATGCTCAAACTATAAATTCAAAACTGTCACTTGAAAAACATATGATAATATTAGGATTAGGTTTTATTGCTATGGAAGTTGCTGCTTTTTGTGCAAAAAAATGTGCATCTATTACTATTGTTGGAAGAGGTAAAACTCCTTTACAACCAGTATTTGGAACAGATATTGGTAATAGAATCAAGCAGCAATTTAAAGATGAAGGTAATATATTGAAATATACTTAAGTATTTTATTATTATATTTAAATATCAAATTAAAATGTTAAAATAAATAAATATTATATTTTCAAGGTATTAAATTTATATTTGAACGTAATATTACACAATTTGTTGCAAAAAAAGATGATAGTACTGCTGTAGGTTCAGTTGTACTTAATGATGATCAAGTTCTTGTTGCCGATATAGTAATTATTGGAATTGGAGCACAAGTATATACTGAATGGATAAAGCAGTCTCCTATTGAAATGCTACCAGATGGAACCATTAAAGTGGATAAGGTAAAATAACATGCAGTAATGAATATTTTAAGCATTAATTTTGAGATAGATTGAATAATAATGTAATAAATAATTGTATGTATAATTTTAGTATTTGAAAACAAATGTAGAAAATATATATGCCGGTGGAGATGTAGCTTATGCACCTTTATTTGGTTCTGATGAAATTTCAGCTGCAATAGGTCATTATTCATTAGCACATTATCATGGTAAAATAGCAGCATTAAATATATGTGGTAAAACTACTGCTTTAAATGCTGTACCATTTTTTTGGACAACATTGTTTGGAAAGAGTTATAGATATGTGGGTACGTTATATTTTTATATTTAATAATGAAAAAAAAAATAAAATATATTTACATTATAATTACATTACAATTATTTTAAATTATACAGGACATGGAACACCAGAGAAAATTAGAATTTATGGTTCTTTAGAGAAATTAGAATTTTTTGCATATTATATTAAAAATAATAAAGTTATTGCTATGAGTAGTATTGCGGCAGATCCTATTGTATCAGATTTTGCAAACTTTCTATACGAGGGAAAAACATTGACAGAAACAGAAATTATTAGAGATCCATTTAATTGGATAAGAAACAAACCAAAGGATTTACATACCAGATTTCGAAATGAAATTATTGTAAATCCATGAATCAAACATATATAACAGAAAAAATTATTCAAATGGAAAATTCAATGAAATTACTGTGCTAAGACCTTAATATTGTATTCCATTATATATATTTCAATTTTTAATTTTACAATCTACTTTTTTTTCAGTTTGTTTTATTAAAAAAAATTTTTAAAAATCAAATAATATTATATAATACTATATATGTTGATATTATTCATATTGTATATATAGAAACTTTATTTAATACAATTCTTTATTTTTAAAATAAATAATTATATATATTTATAAAATAAAAATTAATCCCATACATTAGCTATTTTTAAATGATTTAACCGATCTGAAATAGTTACTTTTTTGTTAAATTTTTCATTTTTTTCTTGTCGCCACTTATTTAACTGAATCAAATAATTTTGTTTTCTAACTTCTTTCATATGACCTTGTGATTGTTCGATAGTAAGATAAGGATGTCTCAGTATTAACATATTTTCTTCTTCTCTTTCAAGATCGTTTTTAAAATCCATTATATCCTTGAAAGTGGGTTTTTTAATTTTACCATATTTCCTATATTTGATATAATATTTATGTATCATTAATAACATTATTTAAATATATAAATATATAATAAGCATAATTTTAGTTTGTAATATTACAATGAAAAATTAAAAATAAATTTTTTTAAATAATATTTTTTACGTAATAACAAATATATTATGAAACACCATTTTATTTTATGTTTTTGCATCAATTGCAATATCACAATATAAAAAAATTACCGAATAATTAAAACATAACCTCAAAATTTTATTGGAATGGATATTTATACATACCCACGATATCTATATGGGATATTATGAACTTTATACAAAAATATATTTGTAATACGCATCTTTATTATAATTTCGTTTTTTTTTTTTTTAATTAAATATATAAATTTTCCTTAAATTCAATCACACAAAATACACGTTAGACATAATTCCTTTTCGAGTGACTTCCAATCTATATTGGGTAATATTATGTAAAAAATTAATTAATTAAAATTTCAAATAAAATTATTTTATTAGCATTGAATAATTGATTAATAATATAATGCGAAATGGTAATTCTAATATTATTTTAAATTAAATTTATAATTATATAAAGCAGTTAATTATATTTTTGAATTAATTATAATTTTGAATTTCGAATAAAAATTAATGACTTCAGCTTTAACTTTAACTTAATTTAAAGATTTCAAATACTCCAGAAATAAATAAATTTTTATTTATATAATAAATAATAAATAAAACTATTATAAATATTTTAATTGTAAATAACAATTAATTTTTTAGTTTA
>NW_006263709.1:513515-517288 GCF_000469605.1 Apis dorsata | reverse complement strand
ATATATATATATATATATTCCATATTGATTTTATATGTAATTTTATATTGAATTTATATATTCCAATTGTTGAAGTTAAATTTAATTTATATTGAATTTATAATAATAATTATTTTAATTTTATTATTTAATTTTGAATATAGAAATTTCACATAATTTTTTTAAGAAAATAATTTTAAAAAAAATTGCAGTTATATATGAATTAATAGATCATTGAACTTTATTTTTTCTAAAATTTGACAAAAAAATATCATTTATATTTTTTTCGCAATAAATTTCAAACATTATTACAAATAATTTCAAATAATCTTCAACGTATAATCTTTCTAAGATGCATGCCACCTTATAACAAGATGTTAATGATTATTTAAACATAATATAATAAAATTTTATTTATAAAAATAAAATTTGGAGAATATTGAACATTCATAAAATTATTCCTTGGCCGCTATGATCCTCTGACTTAAATTCATTAAATTTTTTTTATAGAATTTATTTTAATCGAATTTGTATTAATTGAAAACATTAATATTAAAAAAAAATAAATTCTCATAGCATATCATCAGTGTTATAATAATAACAAGTATAAATTTACTTCATTGATTACAATTTTGGATTATAGTTTGAACATTTATTATAATTCCAGACATAAAAATATCATGATATCAAACAATTAAATTTGTTTTATTTATTTTATTTTATTATAGATGAACGATTAACATTTTCTATTTTAAAGATAATATTTTGAATATTTTGAATAATTTAATTGAAATGAAATAATTTTTTACGATAAGAGTTCCTTTGATCTCTTCATTCATTTGAAAGTTACATAGTACATCATTAAATTCATCTTAATATCAGTTACTATGAAATCAAAAATATTTAGTGCTAAAAAAAAAAAGTTAAGATGATTTTAATTTATTGAAAAAAAACATTTTTTTGAAATTTTTTTATTGTAATTTAATCGAAAAACTGATTAAATTTTATTCAAAATATTTTTTTGTTAGAAAAGTTAAAACAAAATGTGATGTATATTTTGTATAAATATATAGAAATAAAAATTAGCTCGAATAGATTCTGATTAATAATTTTTAATCAATAAAATTAATCAGATGTCGGAGTGATTATATATCTTGAATATATTTTTAAAGAACAAATACAAAAATAATAGGACAAGCATAGAAATAGAATAAAAATTTGGGAATCATAAACATAACATCATTAACATAACATCATTTCTTAAATATAACTAATATAAATAAAAGAGCAAATGATAAAAAAAGAATTAAAATAGAATAATAAAGTAGACTAAAAATTGAAGATCATTTCTTAATTAATGAAAATATTTTTTAAAAGATAACACCGGTTCTTAATTATTTCATGTTATTTGAATGAGATGTTTTTAGTATCTAAGAGATGGCACTGATGGTCAATTTTTATTTGTTTTTATCTTATTTTTAAATGTTTTTAGCAATCAAGAATTAGCGCTGATGATCAATTCCAACTCTATTTTGTTCTATTCGTTGCTCTTCTTATTTATGTTTGTTCGTGTAGATAACTCTGATTCCAGAATTTTTTAATTGATTTAAGTAATTTTTTAATGATTTAAGTAATTTGAAGAATGGAGATTCGAAACAATAAGAAAGACAGTATCTATACATTCCACTTATATTATCAATTTATTTTTTTATCACTTCACTTTAGTATTCTACTATGTATACGAAAAATGGTATCGAAATTTCCTATAATTATTAAAATTCTCACGTTTTGCTTTCAAGATTTATCAAGACTTTCAAGAGTTCTAAACTTTGAATTATATTCAAAATCAATTCAAATCTTTATAATCTTCGAATAAGACTTCGAATCGTTCCGAATAGTTGAGACGTCCATCATTTTCTAATCTATCTTTCGTCTATTATGCTTATACATATACAAGCATGTTTTCACGTAATAGAAAAAATTATGACTTTGATGTTATGGTTTTGTATAACATTTTCGTTAATGTGATGACACTATACATATCAAATTCAATTCAATTATGATATCGTTGATATTTGTTTAGTAGAACTAATAAAAATATTTAAAAATTTTCTAGGAAAAAATTTTGATATGAAAATTAGATTGCGCAATTAGATCGACTGAACAATTTTTGAATTATAATTTAAAATTAATATAAATTTGATAAAATTTTTTCCTTACTTAATCGTCCCAAAATATTCTATCATCATTGATATATCTCAAATATAAAATAATAATTTAGTTTATATTTTTAAAATGTTAAAATGAAAAAATTAAAATTATTCCTAAATTAACAACGAATATAAAGATTAATTTAGGAAGGATAATAAAGGAGGAAAGGAGGAAAAAAATATAAGAAATCGTAACTCCATGAAAGAATTGATCTATTTTGATAGCATTTCAAATTTAAGACAAAAAGAAAAGGTGATATTCTTATAATTAATAACAAACACGTTTTCAAATTACGAAGGAGGTTCACACATTCGATTTCCGCGTTTACACGCGAGGTTTTTGGTTTTCTTGATCACCTTTATTTTTCTCGTAAATGTCGTCTGCCTGTCTTTCTCTCTTCCCCCTCCATCTCTCCCCGCCCACCATTCTCTCCTCTTTGTCTATTTCTTGTCTAAATTATATATTCGCATTTGTAAAATACCTGTTGCCACTATCATTCTCGATATCAATTACGATTTAAAATAGGATCATCATCATCACGATATGTAATTAATAAATGATTTTTGCAACTATTTTTTTTATATCTTTATCCTTACTTTCAATATTCGTTAATGGTAATATAATGATACGTATAAAAAGAAAAAAAAAAAAGAGAAACAGATAGATTTAGACGGACATGTAATTATATATATATAAATAGAATGACAGACAGGCAGACTGACTAACTGATTGACTGACTGACTGGCTAACTGATTGATCGACTGATCGACCGACCGACTGACTGTCTGGCTGCCAGATTTTCAAACAGATTCGGTGAAACGTGGCGGAAAGACAGACAGACAGACAGATTAGACAGACAAACAGATGGTCAGCCAGTCAGTCAAATAGGCGGACAGACAGATAGACAGACAGACAGACAGACAGACAGACAGACAGATAGATAGGCGAGCAGATAAACTACACGGACAAATGGTGGACTACGCTATTCAATAACTGTGGCTTTTCCTTTGAAATCATCTACGCGCATTAAATCCCTCTTGGTTGGTTTTCGCTTGTTTTCTATATAAATCGGGTTTTGAAATCTTCTCTCTATCTTCCGACACCCTTATTCGACCCCAAAATACGCTCTCTCGTACTCGCTTATACATACATATATAATTGCGTAACATTTTGCGTGTCTGTGTCGTATCAATTTTTTTTTCCCTCTTCTCTTTTATCTTCTTTTCTACTCGAATAATAACCGTCCCTTCTTCACACGTTTGAACACTTTTATTTTCTATTAGGGGAAACTGGGTGCCAGACACGCCACTCTTTCCGCTAAGGATTATCATACAAAATAATTAGAAAAATGTACAAAAATTCATAAAAATAGTAATAGTTACACAGTACAAATTACATCTGGGTAATTAGAGTAGTGTGATCGAGAAACGAGCATGAAAAATTACGGTTCCCTACTAATATTACATTTTTGTTCTTCGTGTGTATGTGTATGTGTGTTTCCCATTTTTTTTTTGTCGTCACTTTTTTCAACGCTTTCTTTCCTCATTTTTTTTTTCTTTTCTTTTTCTTCTAATCATTCTCCT
>NW_006263709.1:509566-513480 GCF_000469605.1 Apis dorsata | reverse complement strand
TTTTTTTTTTTTTTTTTTTTTTTTTTTTTTTTTTTTTTTTTTGTTCTCTTAATCGTCGCCGTCCCAACGAGTATCATCCGTCATTATTCTCCATAATAAAGGAGGAACCGTCTCGTGGAATGATTTAGGCTAATTGTTCATTATTCGCAACTAATTACGTTGTTGCACGCGTACATACACGTTTGATCCTTGCATATTTTTTTTTTTTTTTTTTTTTTCTAAATTTTTCTCTTCTCCTCTCGCGTTTCTCCCTTACGTATCAATTGTTAGGTTTTTTTTTTTTTTTTCTTTCTTTCTCCTCGCAAAAGATCACATTACATACATGTACACGTATATCAGCGCAAAGTAACACTTGCTGTACTTCCATTATCGCCATTTGTTCGCATCGATGCATTGACCGGATATGTGACAGGAGAGAGAAGAATTAAGCTTATATTTTAACTCTCGAACGGTGGAAGAAAGAAGATTTTTTTTAAAAAACTTGGATCGATCAAACGAATTTCATATATATTCCATCGTATATATATTATAAATATGCTTTTTATTAGCTAACAAGATTGGTAAATAGTTAGAAATATACTTTTATTTTCTTTCGCATAAACGACATGTATACATCGTGTCTGAAAATGGAGATGAATCTAAACGAGCGAGTTCATTCGTTAAAAAACTCGTCCCGTGTAGAAAAAACTTTTGGGTGGGGGAAATAACGATCGAATAAACGAACGATGAAAATGCGAGTACAGCAAATCGAATATATATATATATATTATATATCACCTACGTGGCACGACACGTGTATCGATTTCATTCCCTAAACGTGATCTTAATTTTTACTAATGCCACAAGTATAGTAGCGACCACATCGTTCTTACGCCGATGCGGGCGTAATACAAACAGTCCCGATCCTTCTGAACCAAATAATACGGAGGAAGCTTACGGAGAGCCAGCCGAAATCCTCTCTCTAAACTCTAGTCTAGATTCGTTCCGATTCGGTCGGGATATACAATAATGTAAATAACTTAATATATTTTTATCAGAAGAGGAAAGGAAGGATTTGCCCCTCGTTCCACGCGGTCCCTCGTTATTTCTCCTCGACTTATTTTATTTATTTTTCTCCTTCTTTTTTTTTCTTTTCGCTCGTTTCGTTAAAAATTTCTAAAAATTTCTTGGCCTATAAACTTTTTTTCATTTTCTTTTCTTAAAAGAACATAGTACCGCGTAGAAGGGATCATCGATCGTGTCCGCGAAATATATATAATAGAAAGATTGAAGGTCAACGATATTAATAAGGGGATCGCGCGAGACGAAGACAAAGCTGGTGCCAGTTGATGCCGAGAAAGATTTTCGAATTTCGATCGAAAGTTGTTTCAAATTCGAGATTAAACTCGCGATCGTTCCTCGCTCTTATTTATTTCGAAGAAGGATCGCGAAGCTCGGCTGGCGACTAGCACCGACGCGCGTCCCTCCTCTTCGTATCGCGATCATCGCGCTTATGCTCGTCGTAACGTATATTTCGCTTCGAATTTATCGTGGCGCGACCAATTGCGATTACATCGTATGCGAGCGCACACACAAACACATATACACGCACGTTCACACGTACACACGTATAGACGTATACACGCATACACGCACAGTTCGAGCACTCCCGACACACGAGCTTTTTTTCTTTCGTTTCTTTTCCTTTTCTTTTCCTCATTCTTCGATTCTGTTTGCCCTTAACGTGACGCGACTCGAGGCGACGATATAACACGATGTATATACGTCTCTCCTCTTTCTTCATCCCCCCCTTCCGGCTTCGCTCCCCTTCGTTCGCTCACAACAACATCTGTATCCCTCTTTCGTCGTTCGCACGCGACGCGCACTAAACGTGTATCATTTTTATATACTTACGCATCTAGAACGCTACTCTGTGACCAAAAAAATAAATTCTATCGTGTACGTGCGTTATATTGGCTATAATTTTAATAAGCTACGGTTACGTCGCGATCTGAAAATGGCGGATCGCGGATTTTTCCTTTCTTTTTTTTTTTTTTTTTTTTTTTTTTTTTTGGAAAATAAACCCCCAGGTCCAATAGAAAACGATTATATCAAAAAAAAAAAAAAAAAAAAAAAACGAGAACAACCGAACGATTCGAAGAAAATATCTCGAATCTTCTGTCGATTTCATTTTCGTTCTGATATGATCGCGTACAACCTTCTAATATATATATATATTATATCGATTTATACACACGGAGCTGATCACAGCGTGAACTCAAAATATAATTACGATTACAAGGGGGGAACGCAAATATCCGTTTATTATAGTTTAGCACCTTCGTGATCGTGATTTTTGTCATTTTGCGATTGGACGAGATTGAAAGAGATTTTGAAAACTTCGCTTCGATTCGAGACATCCTGCGTCATTTAAAATCGGCGTTAAATCGAAATGAGACGACGATAAAAGAGGAATTGCCGTGTAAATTGACGTTTCGTGATCGATTATATACTCGCATTATATCAATACGAATTTGTGTCTGCGAATCACGAAGCATTACGTCACGTTGTGAAAATCAAAGATAAAATCATAACACTATAGAACCGTTATTAAAAGTTATTCGATTGAGAAGCGTTTTAAAAACGTTCGATCGAAGTTGCGAACGAGAGAGTGAGGTAAAAAAGTATACGACGATATATAAAAATAATTTCTCGATCGATTGTAAAATTAATTATATTACAATCACACGATTATCCTTATTTATAAAATCATTTTTATCCAACGCGTATTCCTGTGTTTTTTCCATTTCGAAATCAATTTTTCTTAAATTCGATTGAAAATTATATCGAGTATTGATATTAATGTAGTATTGATACGAATGCCCTACGAATACATTGTAATGGAAGAAGAAGAAGAAGAAGAAAGAAAAATGAAAAAAATAAAAGAAAACGTATCCAATTCTTGGTTTTAGAAAAAAAAAAACAACATCAATAATTTTAAAACATCGTGCCCTCTTTCTTCGCTTTCTTTTCAAATCTCTTTTTTTTTTTCGTCGATTTCGCGGAATTAAATGATCGCACAATTTGATATTCGAAAAAACGACGCGATTGGAATCTAGAAAATTCTCTTAGTTAAACTAAGTATCCTAGCTGGCTCTTCGTTCGAATAACTTCGATCTCGTGCACTTTCGATAATAACGAGCATAAAGTCGAATCTAAAAATTCTCTCGACGTAAGAAATGTATGGCATACATATTAGTATTGCTTCGACTTATACGTATACTTAAATGCTAATCTATCGCACAAATGCGCCGTTTAAAAAGTAGTTTAAATTGTTCTTATAGGATAAGATTATTCGAGAGTAAGAAGAATTTCTTTAAAAATGGTATTTGAACTTGGTGGTGTGTGGAGACGGTGTCGGTTATACGAACGCACAAAAGGATAACGTTAAGTTTCCTATTTTCTTTGTTTGTTTGTTTTTTTTCCCTTCTCTTCTCTCTCATCGAAATTTATAAAAGATTTCGAGATTTTTTACGCAAATAAATTCAATATATTCGATTGCCATCGATCGTTTCACAAGTAACGAGTTAATTCGTAATAAAAAATCCGAGAAAAGATCCAATACGCGCGAATACGTAATTATATCGTATTTACGCGAATACTTTAATACTCGAATAATTAATTTCTCGATCATATTTCTCTCTGTTCCATACAATTTTTTTTTCTTTTTTTTTTCTCTTTTTTCTTTTTTTTCTTTTCTTTTCTTTATCCTAACGAAAACATTCGAGATTCTCGAAATAATATATCCGAAGCGAAGTTCTAAATCACGTTAGCGTTCAAAATGCACTGAAGATTCGGGGAACTGAACCGAATCAAGTCCAGGAATCGAATCTGCAATATCCGTGAACGCCAATTGTTCTAGAAAACGATATTCG
>NW_006263709.1:507740-509475 GCF_000469605.1 Apis dorsata | reverse complement strand
AAAAAAAAAAAAAAAAAAAAAAAAAAAAAAAAAAAAAAAAAAATCGTTGACCGTGATTGCATAAAGTGTTTGGTCTTTATTTAAAAATTCTCGATGGAAAAAGTATTATTAGAAAGGTAAAGGAGATACATTTTTTTTTTCTTTTTTTTTTTTTCGTTTCATCTGTAAAATTTCCCTAATCAATTTTTTTTTTTTTTCTTTTTTTTTAACTACGATATAAATCTACGTGACGAGGAGAAAAAAGACGAATCAGCGCAATCATCAAATTATCGACAAATGTGTTTTTCTTTTTTTTTCTTCCTTTCTTTCATTTTTTTTTTTTTTTTTTTTTTTTTTTTTTTTTTTTCCTTTTCTTTTCACTTAAGCGTAGTTACTTACTTAAAGTTACGTTAAGCGTAATGTGTGCAATATCCTAAGATTTTGCAGCGCAATAATTCTTTTCAGACGCTGTTTCCCTGGATCGTCGTTTAATTCAGTCGGACACATCGATCTTGTATCAACGATCGATCGATCGGACCTTAATATCGGACTTACGATCGATCGATCGTCCTTTTTTAACGTTAACTTTAATACTGTAACAAATCAAAAACGATAAAAACTATTATTCCTTTTCTACGCGTTCTTTTTCTTCATTCCTACTTTCTTTCTTTTTTCCTTTCCCTCCTTTCTTCCTTTTTTCCATTCTCTCCTCCATCTATTCCTTTCCAGTATCCAGTGGAAATATTTAAAAAAATCTATACATGATTTCATTTCAAAAGTGAATCAAGTCCACTTCGTTTGTTTATATATTTATTTATTTATTTATTTTTTTTTTCCCTCGAAGGACACACGGTAATTTTGTATGCAAAATGCAAAATTTAATAAATTTCGATCAATTATCGTTTATTATTACCGAATGAATAAAAATTCGTAGAGATCGAACGTGGATTTGATTCGTGTCAGTTCCAGAGTTACTAAAAATCTATTTTTTTATATATATATATATATATAGATATATGTAAAAAATTACGTGATACAAGGAAAAAATTGTAAATTTTTTTACCGGATATACAACACCGGATATTAGAGCACGTTCTATTAATCTTATATATGAACAATAATAATACCAAATAAAGTCCTTTTGCCGTACACCCGATCGAGGTCCTTCGGTTCTTTCGATCTTCGAATCGTTCGTCGAGTTTATAAGGAAGTAAGGGAGAAGGATGTGCTACGTTTGTGTACATGTCAATTGTGTAAAACCATGTATGCATGTATGTATTTATGTATATGTATAGAGTATGTGTGGTAAGCGTAATGCTGAAAATGTATGTGTGAAAAAAAATAGACACGAAACGAAATCGTTCAAATATGCATAATTTGCATTTAACTGTACGAATAGAAATTCATTAACAAAACAGAAAAATACGAAATAAAGGAAACCAAGTCAACATTGCTATATCCAAATACAATAATAAAGTACTTGAAACTTTTCTCGGTTACAGGCGAGCTAAAGTACCCTTAACGTTACCAACGATAATAAAAATGTGTTTAAAAATAAAGATCACCATACAACGATATACGCTATTCGCTACAATAACGTGGACAATGTTAAATTACAGGTGAACGTAGAAATAACGTACAAAAAGGATTTCTCGAATCGTGTAAATAGTCTCTAAATCAGTAGGACATTTAAATCGCGTTAATAATACCTATTGGTTTTTATCAAAAATTCAAGGATCGAGATATACAAACAAAG
>NW_006263709.1:507499-507718 GCF_000469605.1 Apis dorsata | reverse complement strand
TTTTTTTTTTTTTTTTTTTTTTTTTTTTTTTTTTTTTTTTTTTTTTTTTTTTTTTTTTACGAATCGAAAATAAAAAACGTTTTCTCGTTCGTTTTCGTAATTTCCGTGCAACTTTCCGTGGATTTCGAGGATTGACTAGTAATATTCTTCCTTTCGCTTCTTTTCTTTTTTATCGTCTTTTTCCTTCTTCTCTCTTTTTTCCTTTTTTTTCACTTTTTT
>NW_006263709.1:506651-507435 GCF_000469605.1 Apis dorsata | reverse complement strand
TTTTTTTTTTTTTTTTTTTTTTTTTTTTTTTTCTTTTTTTTCCTAAGAAAACCGTCCGTCGATATGCAAGACGCGACCCTCGAGGGATTTATTTACAAAACGCGACAAAGATTTATATTATTGCACGACGCTCATGTCGTATTCGATGCAGCGAAATATGAAAGAGCATACATTATTAAAAATAGAAATGCAGTGTAAGAAGGGGTAAAATCGCGTCTTGCATCACGATGGATGGTCACTTTCGTTCGTATGCCGTATTTTTTTTTTTTTTTTCTTTTTCTCTTTTTTCTTTTTTCTTTTTACCCAGAGGTGGGCAGAATACTACCACTGGTATAAAAAAATAAAGATGATCGTTAAACGAGCTTCCGCAAAAAATTGCTTTAATAAAAAATTATATCTTTCGAGAGTATGAAATCTCGCAGCTTGGTAACTTTAAGTTAAAGACTTAAGTTGCACTTGTAAGTTTCCTCTAATTTCATTAATCGTCGCCATCGATATTATTTATATTATAAAATTATAGAAATTTGCGTTATCATTATACGCTAGGAAAAAAGGGTATCTATCTTAAGTAAACAATATAGTATTAGTAACAGGAGTCTCCTATGATAACTTACGAATACAAACGGTGAAATTTTTACGATAAAAACAAACGTCGATGTATATAAATGTACATAAAAAGATACGTACAAACGACATTTAAAAAATTCAATTTTCGTCTCCGCTATTATAAATTTCATTCATCCCATCATGATCATTTCATCATCTCTATTTCTTTTTTTTTTCT
>NW_006263709.1:504306-506064 GCF_000469605.1 Apis dorsata | reverse complement strand
CTCTCTCTCTCTCTCTCTCTCTCTTGCTCACTTTCAATATGCATATATACTCATACACGAAGAAAACACCCATTCACACACACAATTTTTCTTTCCCTTAATTTTCATTATTTCCTGCCTATCTGTCTTTTGTTATTTCTTTCTTGCGTGTAAAGTTTATCTTTCGTCTTCAAGAGATCTCGTTAAAAAAATAAAAAAATATTTCTTCTTTCCTCTGTTTTATCGCGATAACTTTCGATCTTGTGAATTCTCGTTTCGTTTATTACTTTTTTCTCTACTTTTCTCTCTCTTTCGTTGTTTCTCTCTCTCTCTCTCTTTCTTTCTTTCTTTCTTTCTTGCACTCTTTCTTACTCTCTCTTTCACACAACGCCATTCTCACTCTTTCACTTTCTTTCGTTCGATAAGAACATTGCACGGCTCCCAGCTCCAGCTTATACTGTTTTTATAGCCTTATCACGTTTTACGCTCTAAGTGTCTCCGTTAAACATATACACGTGCATACATTGAACTTATTGTTGTACCGCATTTTTCATTGAACGCATCCAGACTGTTTGTAGCTGCGGGGTGATGTGTATCGAACGATGCAGATCGAACGGATTACACAGTGTGTTTACCTCATACGGTGTACAGATAGCGCTACGATCAACGATTAAACTGCGTAAGATCAGAATAGCGAAAATCATTTTTGACAGGCGAATGAAACGACAGGCTTTAAAATATCATGATACAAGTTCGATGTTTGTTCTCTTTCATCAAAAGAAACGTGTTTCTCGCCTATTTTTTTTTCTTTTTTTTTTTTTTCCTACTTTTAACGTCAAACACTCTGGTGCTTCTTGATTTTTCGATCTCAGGTCAGACACGCTCTCCGTTACCGATAGAGGGAAGTTGTGTTGCGAAGATATCTCGAAAATCGATCAAAGATATAGATCGATCACGACGAAATGGAAATCGATATATTTCGGATATTATATCGTTTTCTCTGACATTTTTGAATTGATTCGCGATTACGTTTCTGACTCGAGATCGTGATACAATAACACGATATCGAAGCCAACTCGTAACGAGAGTCTATTTAAGTTTATTTCAACAATCTTACTGTGCTTCTCATTACGATCGTGGCTCCGTGTTTCCGCGCCAAAAATACATTCAAGATCTATTACGCTTTTTAAACATGCACGTGTCCATGTAAATATCAGATGTACAAATATGTTCAACTGTTCTTTGGTACATGTGGATATATGCGTACATCTACAGTAGACACTCTAATAGTAATAGTGGTAGAAGAAATAGTAGTGATAATAATAGTAATAATAGACGTAGCAATAGAAATAGTAATAGTAATCGTAGCAATAGCAATAGTAATAGTAATAGTAATAGTGATAGTGATAGTAATAGTAATAGTGGTAGTGGTAGTAGTAATAGTAATAATAATAATCATTATCATCGTCGTAATCATAATAATAGTAATAGTAGTAGCAGCATTAGCAGCAATATTAATAATAATAGTAGTAGTAGTAGTAGTAGTAGTAATAATAATAATAATAGTAAAAGTAATGATAATAATCGAATAATAGTAATGACAATAATGATAATTGCAAAAATAACAGCGTCTATATTGATTACGTTTTTAAAATATTATCAACTAATAGTAATGATCGTAGTGAACATATGTAACAAAAATATAGAAATTTGGAGAACGATGAAATTATGGATCACGATCGCCCTTTTAGGACTTCGAAGAAAAACGGGAAAAAAACG
>NW_006263709.1:504069-504300 GCF_000469605.1 Apis dorsata | reverse complement strand
AAAAAAAAAAAAAAAAAAAAAAAAAAAAAAAAAAAAAAAGAAAGAAAAAAAATACAAAAGTACGAAAAAAAAATGATGAATTCGCTCGAAGCAAAATAGCAACAGACAACGGAAAATACATATTCATTCGTCGTCACGAAATTGATTTAGAAATTTCAAAAGTAGAAAATCGTTTGTCCGTGAATTCTTTGCATTTTCCGTTGTCCATTGCTGTCCATTGTTGACCATCCA
>NW_006263709.1:503646-504033 GCF_000469605.1 Apis dorsata | reverse complement strand
AAAAAAAAAAAAAAAAAAAAAAAAAGACGCGAGTAAAAAAAAAAAAACGCGATGAACAGAAGGGGCGCAGGGAGAAGCCCGCAAGAACAGACTAAATGAGAAGAATAGATTTGCAAACTTGTCTTTACGAACGCTACTCGTTCGGACGCGGTGTATAGTATACATATGAGGATAAAGATCTCGTAATGTTTAAAAAAATAAAAATCGATTGATAAAATTGTACGTGGAAAACGGTAAATAGAGATAGGATCGCTCTAGCAGGAGCTAACTAGAGGTAGGATCGACTTGGTCGATCGTGTTTCGCGCCTCGTGTCTGGTGTCTCGCGTACGTTTTCAACAACTTCCAACTTCCCGCGTTAATCGTCGTTGGTTCGCTCGTGTTCTCGG
>NW_006263709.1:501421-503587 GCF_000469605.1 Apis dorsata | reverse complement strand
TCTCTCTCTCTCTCTCTCTCTCACTCACTCACTCACTCTCTCTCTCTCGTGAATTTTACTTTTATACATAAACGCGCAACGTAAAACGATAAAAAAATAATTCTCTCCGCTTTTCGATCTTTGTTTTCAATCGTTCGAAACATAAATTTCGTTCGACACGACTTTAACTTAAGGTAGATTGCGTGTTTCATGCTTGGCGGGAATGATAAGTCAAAAGTCATTGCACCGCTCCTTATTCCAGATTTGCACCACGATATCACGACGCGATGGATATTATCCGTTTAAAGAGCGCCTCGAAAAAATAAAATTTCGAAAAGTTCGATCTAATCGAGAATCGAACATTTCCGCTAAGAATTCCTCGATACGCGAGATCTTCCTTCATCATCGATCCCTTTCGAGCAAATCGTCCCTCCCTTTTGGAGCTTACGCTATACGCAAGTATATCCGTGCTTTTCCGATTGCTCGTCCAACTTTCACTCTTCTCTCTCTCTCTCTTTCTCTCTCTATCTTCCTCTCCTCCTTTTTCTCACTCATTCTCCTCTCCCCACTCTTCACTATCCCCACCGAATCAATCGTTTTTTAACTCTCACTCACTCGATTTCTTTCATCCCTTTCTTCTATAACGCGCTCTCTTTCTCTCTCTCTCTCTCTCTGTCTCTTTTTCTTTCTCTCTTTCTCTCACGCATTCGGCGCTTTCGAATGCACCTATATAGTTTCATGCAAGCTAAGACGCAATCACCGTCTCTCGCATTTTTTTTTTTCTGAACTAAGATATTTAGACAAGAATATAACAGCGGTATAAAAAACTTTTCAACACTGAAAAATACAAATCTATCGTAAGTGACTACCATTATTACTCGTTCCCCCAAAATTTTTTCACTCGCTTTCACGTTTTTCAATTCGTCACCGTGTTATTTTTTTTTTTTTTCTTTTTTTTTTTTTGAAATCATTCGTACGCATTACTCGAACGACAGTTGTATACACGTAGTTTATATCACGCGTGAGCCCGTGCAAGCATCGTTCAGCCAGCATCGCGATTATTTTCATCCATCTTCGAGTTGGAGTTTTTTTTTTTTTTTTTTCCCCCATTTTTTCCGACAAGATTCCACGAGTTTTTCATATTTTTTTCCCCTTTCTTTTTCTTTTTTTCTTTTTTTCCTATTTTCATTTCCCTACTGTCGTATCGCGCAATCAACATCTAATTTCATCAGTTTCATTCATTATTCTTTCTCTTCAAGTCCGTCAGAATATATTAAATATTTCGATCGTGTTATTATTAATTATATATTAGTATTTTATATCTATGTATCTATATACCTATGTATATATACATATACATACATGTGTATATACATATACATACACACATATATGTACACATATATGTATATATATAATTGTCATTATATTATATATTATGCTTTATCACACATATTACAAAGGAGGTGAAGAATCATACCTAACATATTATTTGTTATTTTGTTGTTGTTTGTTTGTTTGTTGTTGTTTTGTTGTTGTTGTTGTTCTTGTTGTTGTTGTTGTAATTGTTGTTGTAGTCGTTTACTTTTCTTACAAGGGCGATTTCAAACAATAACTTCACTGCGAATGTAGCTTATCATTATTATTATTATCATCAATCGTCATCGTTATTTATTATTTTTTCTTCTCTCTCTCTCTCTCTTTCTCTCTCTCTCTCTCCCTTTTAAATTCTTAGCGCGCCATCATCGGCGGATGCGTTTTCATCGTGTGTACGCGTGCACGTTCGTACGTATAAAATTTCGCTATGGGCGACTACAATCGCGGTTTCCTTTATCCATACTTTCTCGCGGTTTCCCATCCCACCCCCGCCCTCCCATTAATAAATCGCGGCTTCGTGTATTTCGAACGAACAACGTGCTTCGTCTGCGGACAGTTTCGCTCTTTTTTTCGTTTATTCAATCGAGAAGAAGAAAAAAATTTTCAAAAATTTCACGCGTGTATATATCCACTTCACTTCCGGTAAGCGGAGGAGCGATATGTTCGTTCGTGGCGAATTGTTCAATCGCCGCGCGTGAAATATCTCGAACACGATCGAACAATGTTCCGCGAAATAATTTTCCTACAAATCCACATTTCGAATCGTTGAGAATAATCTTCCGAGAACGATTACGATTCTCATCGACACAA
>NW_006263709.1:500135-501364 GCF_000469605.1 Apis dorsata | reverse complement strand
AAAAAAAAAAAAAAAAAAAAAAAAAAAAAAGAAAGAAAGAAAAAAATTACACGTCTAAAAAATATTCAAATTAAAATTCCCTAATTGGCCTAAATCACTATCTACCACGTACAAAAACAAACTGTCCAAACTGTCCGAAACGATGAAATAAATCGTTTCGATTCGATATCGGCGGACACGGAAATATTTGGAAAATGTCTTGAATTGTCTAATAATTGTCTCCACCGTTCGCGTGTTCACCATACCGTTCATGGTATGATCGAAACGTATGATCCAAACCACGCAGGTATTTCGCGTTTCGCGAACCCGAGATTGATGCCTAGAAAAAGACATCATCATCTCTTGGTTAACGTTTTCGAAGAAAAACGACTATACTTCCGCGGTACGAAAAACATGCATGCACGTTTTCATATTGTGTGTTTATATATCATATATATAGATATATATATATATATATTGAAGAATCGTGTATATGCACGCGTACGCGTATATACGCATGCGCGCGGGAATCGATACGATCCGTGCCAGAACCGTAAGACACCGCTCTGGGGGAGGGGGAAAAATTCGTTTAGTGAAAAGTGGCGGGATAATTATAAATAATTTCTGACACGGATTACCGCCTCGTTTCGAGCGTCCGTTTGCCGCGTAAAAACGATTTAAAGAATTTTCTACGGATGCGTTACGCGAGTATGTATCGATAGAAGGAGATTGTCTCCACGATTTGATGCGTGGAAGAACACCGCGCGATTCGTCAACGATTAGAAAAATTTGTCTAGAAAAATCTCGATCTCGATTCTTGCCCAAATACTCGGTTCGCGATCGAGTATCGGAACAATACTACTTTCTATATAATATATATTAATATATATATTATATGTATATCAATATATATATATATATATGTATATACACATATATACATATATATATATACTTTTTTTTTTTTTTAATTATCAATTGATTTAGGTGAATTGGTACCTAGATAAGTTTCACTACGATTATATCGATCGATTAGTGGGGAGAACGTGTCCGTGCACGAACGAGATCGTGTGTCTAATAAGTGTTGGTCTCGTTTACGTGTGTCGGTGTGGTTACGAGCCTGTGGCCGCGCGCGAAAGCGTTTTCGAACGCGTATCGTTTCGTGCTCGTTTACGGGATGCAAATTTTCACCTAGTATATATATGAGCCGCGGCAACCTCGCATCGCACTAATCGCGACGAACAATTTTT
>NW_006263709.1:495907-500069 GCF_000469605.1 Apis dorsata | reverse complement strand
ACGGTTCCAGAAAAAAAAAAAAGAAAAAGAGTCGTCGCCGTTTTTCCACGCTTCTTCCGAGGGATTCTTTCGAAATTGGTATTGGTGGCGAGAAACGGAGAGGCAGCGTCACGATAACCAATGAGAATAAACGAATTCTCACGCGTTTCTTTTTCTCGTCGCGCCGCGATCGAAAGTGGTGGTACGCGGAGTCTCGAAACCTTTTCACTTCGAGACACTTTTCGATGGATCGAGGATCGTCGAGCGAATCGTCGAGCGTAAACGCGTTTCATCGAAGCAATGGGAAAAATCATCTCGAATGCACCGCGTCATATATATATATATATATGCACACATATACGTTGCGTTGGGTATATGCGTTTAATAAATTTATCCGTGAGATAGCGACGTTGCCGAGAATCGCGTGAATCGCGGGCGCTATCTCGCGCTAATCCTAGCCGCGCCGCGTTTCATCGCTTCTCGTCCACGCGAGAACGGTGCCGAGCGTCGAAAAATTACTCTAACTAAAAATCCTCTTCCCTCTTCCCTTTGTCCTCTTGTTTCTTGCCATGTCTTGCTTTTTCCGTTTCTCCTTTCTTTTCCTTTCTTATCTTCCCTCTTATATATCTCATTCGCGTCTTTTCGTTCACAGAATTTCTCTCTCTTCTTCCTTGCTGTTGATTGATTGATCGTTATCAAGAAAAGGATGCCGTCTTCTATTCCTCTTTCGTCGAACGTGTCCTCCTTCACGTATACAGGATGTGAATCTTATTCCTCCATTTATTCTTGTTGAATTTTCTCATCCAATGGCGTGCTTGTATCAAACGGGATACGATGAATCGGTATTTCAAGTTCGATCGTGGAAATTCGTGTGAACGAAAGGACGGAAAGTTAATGCGATTAATCATCTCCCCNNNNCTCTCTCTCTCTCTCTCTCTCTCTCTCTCTCTCTCTCTCACTTTTTCACACCTTGCACACATTCACACGTGTCGATTTTTCACCCTCTTTCTCATTTTCTTACTATCACTCCCCCTCATTCTTTCCTCTCATCTCCCTTGGTTTTTTGCTCTCTGTTCTCTCACGCGGATATCTCGTATCTCGTGCGGATCCTAGATCGTCACCTAATCTATGGCGACACGTATATACAAAAAGAGTACCAAAAAAATAAATATATATGTAAATATATATATGTATATATATAGATGTGGAAATTATTTTTTTTGTTTATTCATTCCTCGTTACTAAGCGTACGCAAGGTACGTCGTCGATTAATCCACGATCATCTTTTTTTTACCGATTCATTTTCGGATGACTAAATTTATGATGTCGTAGGTATGCGTGTATATATTATGTATGTGTGTGTGTATGTATGTATGTATGTATGTGTATATATATATATATGTTTATGTGTATACGTGTATATCGCGTGTATTTTATTTTGCATAACACGCGAAAGCGTGTCGTTAAAGATACTCGTCGTGCGAGGTTAATCTACGAGCTTATGGTTTCAACTTACGGTGCTGCTACGTATAAAACGTCCATCTATTAAGCGGAACACATAACGTTGCATACTGATTATTCACCCGTGCCGTTTCCACCGTTACATCGTCACTTTGCCCGGGATCGATCGAAATAAGACAATTTCTCTTCTTTTTTTTTTTTTCCGCTTCCTTCTTCTTTCTTCTTCTTCTTCTTCTCTCTCTCTCTCTCTCTCTTCCTTTCTCTTCTTCTCTCTTCTTCTCTCTTCGATACGTTGCAACACTTTGTTTATAAGGGGATAAAGTAAAGAGGCGATTAAAGTAAGATAGGTGTTCCGATAGATGGAAAGATAAGAGGACGATAACACAATTCAACAAGAGACGATTCACGTGTTGGAAACGACACATCGAGAATATATTTTTTTCCACCGAGAAAAACCCTCTGTTCCTCCTTCGAAGAATAGAACCTATTAATAAACGTGTCTCCGTCGAGATGAGATTTCATTTGAACTACGTCGATTGCATTCATTTGAGTTATTTGATTATATACATCGAGCGAAGAAATTCGTTAGGATTAAGAAAAAACGTGCATCGCGACAGCCGTTTAACGCGGATCGTATCGGTACAAGAAGGATCGGTGTCTACACAGGAGGAACCCATGCAGTATTATTATTATTATTATTAATATTATTATTATTATTATTATTATTATTATTATTATTAATATTATTATTATTATTATTATTAATATTATTATTATTATTATTATTAATATTATTATTATTAATATTATTATTATTATTATTATTTTTCTTTTCTTTCTTTATTCTATTGATTTCTCACGCGAAAAGAATGTTTTAATCCTTGCACGCGTTTCCCTCGAATCTCTTATATCGGACGTATGAAGAGTAATTTGCTAGGAGCTCGGTCGCCAAGTCTCTTCTCTGTCAAGAAAATGTCCGCTCTAGAGGAGAGCGTTTTTTTTTTTTTTTTCCCCCGTTTCTCGGTTCGCGAGGTTGACTCGTTTCAAGTAGTTTTAGTGTGTTTTAGATCCACTGGAGAGACGTTATTTCACCGCTCGTTATTCGAAAAAAGAAACGCGGAGGCCCAGGTACGTAGAATCATTTTACGTTTCAACCAGGTTTTTTTTTCTTTCTTTCTTTCTTTCTTTCTTAATGATCGTTTTTCCAGATTCACGGCCGAAATTAGTCCCCTTTGACTCGTTTTTTTTTCTTTTTCGTAAGATCGAACCATTCTTTTCTCTCTCTTTCTCTTTTTTCTTCGCTCTCACTTCGGTGCTTCTTCCTTGACTTCCAAGTTTCGACGCGACCGTTCATTTCATTTTGTACTCTCTCTTTTTTTTTTTCTTTTCTTTTGAAAACGAGTAGCAGTCTGGTACGAGGTACGACCCTGCGCGAGGTTCATTCCCTCGTTTTTCTCCCTTCTTCCTTCTTCCCCTTTTCTTTCTTTCTCTCTTCCTTTCTTTTTTTTTCTTTTTCTTTTTTATTTTTTTTTCGTTTATCTTATCTTTCTTTTGGAAAGGTCGCTCGGTAAAGATTTCAAGTATTGGCTGAGGATCTGGTACGGTTAAACGTGTACTCAACGCGTAACGGCGCGTCAAGCGAATTAGACTAATCGTCATTTCAACGTCCGTTCGAATCCCGTTTCTCTCTCTACTTCGCCTCTCTAAGCCCCCTGTTCATTCTTCCTCTTCCTTCTTATTCTCTCTCGATCAATCTCTCTCGCTTCCCCCTTACACGCATGCGCATGGACACAAACGCTCACACATTCACGCGTCTCTACTCTACACTCCCTCTTAAATTTTTTTCTGTCCTCTATCTATCCATTCCCGTTCGCCACCTCCGTCTTCTACTACCACCTTTCCATCCACTCTTCCATTTTATCTCATGATACTTTTTTTGTTCACTATTATGCCCCGCACTCGAACAAGTTAATCGGTAAAAAATCGTTCGTTTCGCTCAAATATGTTGCCTACGAGCGCGAGTCGCGATAAACGCGTGTATATATATATATATGTGTGTGTGTGTGTGTCTGTATGTGTGTGTACGTGTGTGTGTTATATATATATGTATGTATGTATGTATGTATATATAACGCACCTATCCGACATATCCAATAATTTCTTAAAAGCTAAAGATTGTGTGATACAGATAATCGTCTAATATACAGCGGTTCGAAGCGTGGATGTTTTCCATTATCTAAAATTTCACCTTCCAACTCTTTCGTTATAATTATTAATACCACTTTTACGCGTTTATCCACCGGCCACCATTTTTCTTTTCCCCAATATCTTTTTCCCATTTTCCTGCCCTTCCCATCTTTTCCTTCTCTTCTCTTCTCTCTTCATTCGTTCGCGCATACTCCAATTCGTACACGAATTTTCCATCTTTCTCCACCAGTCATTCGATCATTCTCTCTCTCTCTCTCTCTCTCTCTCTCTCCATTCTCTCTTTCACGCTCCACCAATCTTAAACCTTGCAGTTTCGCGTGATCGAATCAGGTACTCGCTATCACCTCTTATCCCATTTCGAATCACACACGTACATTTTAATCGTACACGGCCCCGATTTCCGGAAACGATCCGGCCGCATCCTTTCATCGAGGAGAGGGCAAGCTGCTCGCCGCTTGGCGTTGCCACACGGCGTCTCACTCAATTCCCGCTTCGATATCCCTCCTTCGGCTCG
>NW_006263709.1:493946-495800 GCF_000469605.1 Apis dorsata | reverse complement strand
TTACGACGATGACGGTCTCGGCCGTGGTGGCGATGGCGAAGGCGACCGGGTTAGTGCACGCCGAGTAAACACGTCCAAGTAGCAATAGTGGATTGGAGAGTAAAAATAAACTCATAGTGGAATAATAATAGTGATTCGTTTCGATAATAGAGCGTGGTAATAATGGTAATAATAGAGCGATAATAGCGATAGTAATAGAATAGCGATAGTACCGACGATCAGTGGGTAAGTAGCGGTAATAACGGTTTCGGGCTGTGCTCCCGAAGGCAGGTAGGTATGCGAGCATGGGGGTGAGACGGAGGTGTCGGACGGGCCAGGGGGGGTTCTCGAATGAATGGCGGGGTGGGTGACAGCGGCCGGTAGGAGGGGTTCTCGTAGGGGGAGGAGGAGCAGGCGGAGGAGGAGGAGGAGGAGGAGGAGTTGGTACGTAGAAGTGGTAGTTAATTAGCTAGGGTTGCGAGATAATTAGGGACAACGCAGCTGGGGTTAACACCAGCGGTACGGCACGGTTCGAGGTCGATCTGCACCCTCTTTCACCAACGGCTTATGAAATTCTCGACCCGGCCGTGAATGAATCGTCGCCCAACAGTGCTCGCAATAGTACTGCAAACAAACGAAAAAAGGGGGGAAAAAGAAATGATAACAACAAATTTCAAATTAAATTTCACGATTTTTCTTTTTTTTTTTTTTTTTTTTTTTTTGATCCATCGATTCGACATCGATGGAATAATAATAATAATGCTTATATGAAAGGAAATATTCATACCTGTAGGCAGGTAACATTCGCGCAAAAGAACGGCGCGAACTTGCCTCCGCAACGTTGTCCCTGACACTCGTCGCACATTTGATCGTCCAGAACGTACGGTTTGACCTCGACCTGGAAGAAGAAGAGGGGGGAAAAGAAAAGGAAGAAGGGGGGGAGTGAAATGAAATTCGTACGAGAGAGACATCCTATTCTATCCTATCCTCATTTGACTTACTCTTTTGTCTATGTCGCCGTGCTGTAACTGAACGAATCTGGCCGATATGGCAGCTATATAGCTTTGCTGATTGCTGAAAGCGACCCTACCAGCTCCCTTCGGATACTTCAACTCGGGATCGGTGTCGATACCGGCGTAGCACACGCCCCCGTAAAGTCGGTCCATGATCATCGCCAGCTCGACAGCTTTCAACGGTCTGGGAACACCACCGACGAATACCGTTTTCCGTGGATCCAAAGGCATCGAGGCGTCCAGCACGAAATCCGCGTCGCTCAATCGCCACGGCCGTATTTGAACCGGTTTGTCTTTCGTTGTTGGCGAACTGACGCACAGATACAGTTTCTCTTCGTCTTGGATGCAGGCGTCGATCAACTGTTGCACGGACGCTTCGTCCTGCCCCGTTTAAATCAGATTGAAAAATTAGATTAATCCATTTTCCAAGGATCGAGTAGAAAACGACGAGATTACCTGGAAAAGCAAGAAAGCGTAGCCCTTCGGTGGGAAGTAAGATTTACTTTCAGCTTTGTGAGGCCAATCGACCACCAACGATCCGAAACGGCGGAAACTCGCTTTGATCTCCTCTGAAATTGCAGAGAAAAATAATAATTAGTTAAAAAGAAAACTAATAATAAACGTAGAGAAATATTCGAAATATAATAATCGAGTCAAAAAAAAAAAAAAAAAAAAGGAAAAGAAAAAGATATAGGAAAGCGAGAGAAGAATAAGAGGAGATGCTCACCCTCGTCGATGTCCGGTGGCAGGCCACCGACAAACACTTTCCTAGAGAAGCGTTCTCCGGTTTCACTGCCTTGACTGTGAGGACTGCTCCGACTAGGGGAGGAAAGCGGTGCCGTCTGAGATCCAGTTATTCCGC
>NW_006263709.1:493105-493927 GCF_000469605.1 Apis dorsata | reverse complement strand
CGACCCCAACACCGACGCCCACGCCGACACCCACACCCACTCCGACCCCGACTCCAACACCGACACCGACCCCGACTCCGACTCCACCGACGCCATCCAATTGGCTCGGCGCGTTAGGATCCTCTAGCAGCGTGCCGCTCTGATCCTCCAAACTTGGGAAGAACGGTGATTTGCCTGTGAACAACGCAAATTATCGTAAATTCGTTTATTTCCGTTCCGTTTCTATCAACCGAATTAAAATATCTTCCCCTCTCTTTTTTCTCTTACACCACCACGATGAGTTATCTCTCAATATCGCGAGAGCAGCGTGCATGATTTTCTCTCTCTCTCTCTCTCTCTCTCTCTCTCTCTCTCTCTCTCTCTCTCTCTCTCTCTCTCTCTTTGGATAAGAATTCCTCGATCGAATTCGTGGCTCCGAGAAGAAAAATAGGCCCTTTCGACCGTTGAATACGAGGTGACGGGAAAAACGGGTTTATTCGCGTGAGCCGTAACCTAGTCACGTTATATATATATATATATATATATATAGTCGAGTGTCAACGATCCGTTGGATTCGGTTAACGGCAATATGGTTAGGTGAGATCGAAGCCTCCGCTCGTTTTATCGCGACTTTTCGAAGTCGAGTCGATTCGGGGGGGAAAAAAAAAAAATTAAAACTCACTGTATCTTCTCCTGACGGGGAATCTCGCTCTTCTAATGAACGTCGCCATTCTTGGCGGCGGATTCGTTCAACGTATGGAAAGGGATTGCGAAATACGCTTAAACGTTAACCGCTTTTTTTCTTGCCGTCGCGAAAAGAGAAAACAGAAAACGGACAAAGCG
>NW_006263709.1:486160-491674 GCF_000469605.1 Apis dorsata | reverse complement strand
TTTATTTTAAATAATATATATTATTTATAAAATATTTAATATATTTAATAAATTATTTAATATATTAATATATTTATTTATATTATATATATTATTATTATATAAAATATTTAATATATTTAATAAATTATTTAATATATATTATTTATAAAATAAAATAATATATATTTAGAGAAAATAATTTCCATGATGTTGAGAATATTTTATAAATGTGATAGATTGATATGGGACGAGAATTCGATCTTGGGATTTGTCAAGTTTCGATAACACGAATCATCGAGTTAATAGATTTTAGCAATATGGAGATCAAAATAATCTATTGTACGAAAATATATTGTTTTAACAAATTTTTTTGGAAAATAATTTTCCAATTTTTCTGTCAGAAAGTACAATGTGATTCTTTATATCACAAAAAGGAAATTCGAAGTCAAGATATAGAGAATGGAGAAAATAATATTTCTTTTTTTTTTATTTGAATATTAAAAATCATTTCAAATAAAATTGATCAAGTAATTTCAATCAAATTTCTGAAACATATACAAATCGAATGGAAAATCAAATATATATATTAATTGATATAATATTTTTCTGTAAAAAAAATATTAATGCATTTCTGACAAAAAAAACTATTAATTTAAACGATATTTTATAAAATTTATCATATCAAAGAAACCACGAACGATAAATACGATAAATTTTGATTGAAAATTCAAATTAAAATGTCAAATAGTTTCTAAAATTAAATAGTTAAAAATAAAGTTAATTTTCACACGACTTGTATATGATATTCACCCGAAAAAAATAAATAAATTATGTCCTTTTATATTATCCAATTTAATTAATTTTTTTTAACGAAACCATTTTTTTTTCTCATCACAGAAACCGAATTCGATATTTATCAAGTTATTTTCTTCATCTATTGAAATGGCATCGCGTTAAAATTATCCAGATGAATTAACGTATTCAATTTCAATGACAGTTGAAAGCAAAAACTTTTATTCATTTCAGCTTCGTTTTCAACATGGAATCACATATAAGAACACGCTGCTAATTACCACTCATATACGACATACTTTCATTGATTATTAATTTTCATCAATATTTTGTTGTGACGAAAATGATTATGCGTATTAAAATCGTTAAATTTTTACGTTTCTTTATTATTATTTTTTTTTTCATATTAAAATTAATACAATCAAAATATATTCCCCTTAAATAATCGAATTAATTAATATATATATATATAACCATATCGATTATAATAAAATTTCAATTTTTAAATTTCTCCTCGTGACTCCACTCCTCCATTTCCTCTTAATTATCCACTAATTTTGAAAATAGGCTCGGTCGAGGAGGGTAAGAGCTCCCGTTCTCAAAACAGTTTCAAAACGATGCGATAGGCTTGCCTGCCATGCAAATTGCGGAACGATGTCACGCGAGCATTAAGGGAGCACTGGGGACGTGGCCCCTTTCTTTCTCACCGTTCCTTCTCGAACGATGTGCAATGCATTAACGAAAAATACATCTTGTTTATCTTAGTAATCAACTTCTGACAACGGTTCGTCGTCAGAAGTTTAAGCAAATATCAATTTGAAGAGAACACGAAGGACGTTGAATTTTTCATTTCAAGCATGCATTTTAATCTTCCTTTTTTTTTTTTGTGTGTGTGAGCTTTTCTAATGGCTTGTTTTCTATCTGTTATTATTTGATTATTTGATGTTCGGATGAGATTTATTTTTCCAGTGAAATTGGATCATTTAAAAAATCTTATAAGTTTTATAAAGAAGGATCAAAAAATAAATTTAAGTGCAGTTTCATAGAAAAAAATTGTTGACGAAAATTTAGAATCGTAAATATATTTTATCGAACGATTCATTTCTTTAGAGTGGATATATTTAAGAAATTTCTAAAAAAAAAATGTGAGACATTAAAATAAATAATTTTATCCTTGAACTTGTTGTTAGATTGGATAGAATTATATGCGAAATATGATACGATGAATGCAAAATTTTTAGGCATCCAAATTTTTTCTTGTTCAAATTATTGATTTAATGGCTTGATTTAATGATTCTTTAGTTATATTCTAAATTAACATCATTTTTTTTGCATCACTAATTCATTGTAATTCAGATCGTATTATTCCTTTGCATTTATAAATATAATTCCATGGAATTTGTTTATCAGTTAATTTTTATTATAAATTGATATAGATTTCTTTTTTTGTTTGGATTTCAAAAACTGGATTATTTAAATATTGGATTATTTAATTTAATTAATTTTACAAATTTAATAAGTTTTATTTAATTTAATTAATTAAATTTTACATTTGAACATTTGTACGAAAAGAGTGTTCCACCCGTTATATAGTATAAATAAATAAGTAGTTGAAAGGGTTATAAAGATAAAATAGACACTGTTGGCGACTAATTCGCTATAAAATTTACGTATAATTACAGTTTCGTTACATCTGTTATTTTTCTTTTTACTCTCAGATTTTTGTATTGTGTTATATTAAATGTCTTTCTTATTTAACAATCTTATATTCTTATTACTTTAGCCTTCTTTTACATAATTCTTCCTCTTTCTAATTACATTTCAGATTTAATTTTTTTAATATTGAATAATCAAATAAAATATCAAATTAATATCAAATTAATAGAATAATCTCTATTAATAAAATATATCATATTTAGATTATAAAATTTACGAATGTTTTATTCATTTATCCATAAGTAAAAATTAATTTGCTAAATAATTAATTAACGAACGAAGAACCATTTAAAATTATGTCTAAATGTACAATTACATGTTTGTTGCATTTAAAGTTTGAAATTAAATTTAGGGGAATAGTATAAATGAAACATCTGAATAGGATTGATAGGAAAATTGTAATTACATATCTCAAAATAGAAAAATTTTTTCTTGAAATTAAATTTATTTTATTGCAACATCATGACATATTCAAATGATATAATAATTAATTTGAAATCGTCACGTATTTAATTAAATTTTTCCTATTTTTTTCTCGAAATGTTTAATATTTTTATTGATTCGTTATTTAATTATCATATTTAATTAAAATAATAATAAAATAGTATCTTTTCTTCAATGAAATAATTAAATAAATTAATTTTTCAATATTGTTGTATTTATGAATGCAATATATATAGAAAATTTATGATATTATGTAAAATTATAATTATTAAGATATTGTTACATCCAAACAATTTTTAATTTTATTATTGCTTTTGTAGGATTATAAATCTTTTTTTTTATCAAATGAATTATCTTTTGTTTTTAAATTTTATAATTTTCTTTTTAAATATATAAATTTATGTAAAACTTAGTATGATAAAAGAAAATTAATAATATTATAATTGTAATGTCGAAAAACACAGTTAATTATAAAATATAAAATTTTAATGTTGATATTATCTTATTTTTTAAAGGTTCATTCATAAATATTCCATTCAATACAATTTATGAATGGGATAAAATGTAGATTTTTTTTAAAAAATAAAAAGAAAGCTTTATTACATAATACATTTTTATGATAAAATAACTGATGATTCAAATGATATAATAATAGAATGATTGTTTAATTTTTTAACATGTCTTAAAATAAACTATATTTATATTATTTTTTCTCAACAATTTTAATATTTTATTATAATTAAATTATTGATAATTAATATAGATTTCAAGAAATTTATAAAATTTTAAAAACAAATTATTTACCATCAATGTAATAAATTGGAAAAAAAAATATAAATAATAAATAATAAAATAGAAACCAAAATTAATTATTAATGATAATTAATTAGAAATTTCAATTGTAATATTTTTAACCTTATTCAATGTCCTTGTTCAATGAACAAGTATCGAATACATTGAATTGAATCGTGACTAATGTTATTTTTCATGAATTTATAAATGTAAATTAAAATTCTTATTAAAAATTCATTTTTTTTTGTAACAACTTAATGCACAAGATTTATTTTACAGATTTTATTTTATTTTTTTTTTTAAATAAATATCATACATTTGAGTGTTAAGAGTTTAAATTAGCAAAATTTGTAACTTTATATACATATATGTAGAATAAGTTTCTTTCAAACTTCAGCAATTAGAGAGTTAACAAACGTCCAAGAAATCAAAATTTCGATGTCTAAGCAGAATTAAACACGTAATTTCCGTTTGTATGCATAATATTACGAAACGTGTTAAAAATTGAATGACAATTTTAATTTATGACGATTTATTGAAACATAATAAAAGTGTCGTGAATCGTCAATACTCGCGTTAAATATATCAAATATTTATCGAAGGAAAAATGAAATATAAACGATTTATTACTTTCAACGTGTCGATAACTATCCATGAATCACAAACTCGATGAGTTTTTTAACTATTTGGCTGACATCTTGTCGCGTTAAAGCAAAGATTAAATCCATTATTTTTATTATTCTCCCTGAATAAATATATATAAATAATAATAAAAAAAAATAAATAATAATAGAATAAATAATAATAGAAAATCAGCCTAATTTATTACGCTGATTTAAGACTAGAAAGTAAAATGTCGATATATAAAAAATATATTGTAAACATATAAAAATCACACTGGTAATCCTTCCATTATTTTCCATAAATAAACAGTTTTAAATTTATTATTCAGTTTGTCTTTCACGATTCCTTTCTTAACCATTATTAAAACATTTATTTTAAACATTGGATTAAATCGTGACCAATGTTATTTTCCACGAATTTATAAATGTAAATTAAAATTCCTATTAAAAATTTATTTCTTTTGTAACAACTTAACGCCCAAGATTTATTTTACAGTTTTATTTTAATTTTTTTTTAAATAAATATCATACACTTGAGTGTTAAGAGTTAAACAAACATATTAATAAAATTAACTGATCATATAAAGATTTCGTAATTCCTTTCGTTCGAGTGTTTGTTTTAGAATTCAACCCGTTCAAAATAATTGAATCGCACTTTCGTTTCGTTGATTTCGCGTTTAATAATTAACGAAGGCGAAGTTCGATCGAAAGAGGAAGGTTCCCGAGAAGGAAATTTTTCCTTATCGAAAGAACGACGATAGTAGGACATAAAAGGTTATAAAGGATGATTTTTTTCCTTCTTCTTTTTTTTTTTTTTTTTTTTCGTTTGTACACAGCAATGGTAATTGGTGGACATCATTCTAACGCGGCGACGACGCTACGAGGTTCTACGGATCAATATTACAGGTAGCGCTGCCCTCGGTCCCCGTTCCACCCTGCCATTTCCTTCTCCCTACCATTCGTCACCCTTTAGATACACCGTGCCGATATCTCAGCAGGTAACCAGGGTGCATGCACCAAGGTAATATATTTCGTATCCTCGGAATAAGAGGTTAAATTATCCAAAAATTTTATCCGATTGAACGATTAATGGGGGGGGAGTTAAGGCGAGCTTTCATTTAATCGAGAAAAAAGATCACTATGATCACTTTTCGCGTATGGTAAT
>NW_006263709.1:483878-485991 GCF_000469605.1 Apis dorsata | reverse complement strand
GCGCTGGATGCGCGCTGGCCGAGGTGAATGACCTTTTCTAGCCACCACCTCTCCGCTCCACCCCCATCGCCAGCATAGGCAGCACTCCCCGTACGCTCGTCTTGCGTCTAACCCGGTTCTATCCCAACGTTGCTGATGCCAACGTTGGCACATCATACTGTCATACTGTCTTTTTCTTCCTTTTTTCTCTTTTCTCTCTCTCTCTTCTTCCCTCTCATTTCGTTTCTGTTTTTCTTTTTCTTTTCCTCCCCCTCCGCCTCTCCCTTCTTTATTTCTTTCGCTAAATAACGACGACACGTAACAATTGGAACCGTGAGGCAGAACACGTGGGACACACCCACGTGTAATCGTCCACCCACATTGTGCAATCTGCCGCTCGAGTAACGGGATGATACGTAGCGGTGCACGTAGCTGATAAAATTATGAACAGCAACGGTGCAAAATTCGAGCGAGTGGATTAATTGTAAGTAAAGCTCGCAAGAGGAAAAGAAGAATGGAATGGATAGAAGAAGAATTGTTTTTTTTTTGAATTGTTTAGGTTAGTTTCTCGTATCAATAAAAAATCTTGTTCTTGTTTTTTACAAATTGTTTCCATTTTCGATAAGAGATGAATGTATTTTAAAGTGTCTGTCCTTTTTCACAGAGAATCTTTACAATATTTATTTATTTATTCTTTTCTTTGGAGATATTTGGGATATTTTTTAATTGTATTATTTTTAGAAAAAATGAAATATATATATATATAAAAAGAAGAATTGGTTTTTCTTTTCAATGAGAACGTTGCAAGAAATTATTAAGAAAAGCGTGTAATGAAACAAAGACTGAGAAATGCGGCATCTAAATTTTTCACAGAGAATTTCTACAATATTTATTTATTTATTCTTTTTTTTGGAGGGAATTATTATTATTATTATTAATATTATATATTAATATATTATATTATTATATATTATATTATTATATCATAATATTATTAATATTATGTATTATTTATTTGGCCTATTTTTACTTGTATTATTTTTAGAAAAAATGAAATATAGACATATATACAAAGAAGAATGAACGAAATAAAGACTGAGAAACGCGGCATCTAAGTTTTTCACAGAGAATCTCTACAATATTTATTTATTTACTCTTTTTTTTAGAGGGGAGGTATTTGGCGTATTTTTTATTTGTATTATTTTTAGAAAAAATAATATATATAAAGAAGAATCGGTTTTTCTTTTCAATGAAAAATTATTAAGAAAAGCGTGTAATGAAACAAAGACTGAGAAACGCGGTATCTAAGTTTTTCATAAAGAATTTCTACAATATTTATTTTTTTTTTGAGGAAGAGGGAAGTATTTGGCGTATTTTTTACTTACTGTATTATTTTTAGAAAAAGAAGAAAGAATGAATGAAATAAAGACTGAGAAACGCGGCATCTAAGTTTTTCACAGAAAATTTCTATTATATTTATTTTTTTTTGAGGAGGGGGGAAGGTATTTGCTGTATTTTTTATTTGTATTATTTTTAGAAAAATGAAATATATATATATATATATATATAAAAAGAAGAACCGGTTTTTCTTTTCAACGTTGCAAGAAATTACTAAGAAAAGCGCGTAATGAAACAAAGACAGAGGAACGCGGCATCTAATTCAATTCGAAGAGAGTAAAAGAGAAAAAGCTGACTAGGTAGGAAGAGGAGGATTTATCGTAATAATCGGCCATTGTTGAAAGAAGATAATGAATGTTGTCTCATGGACGATGCTGGGCTATTCTTCCCTCATCACGTTCCTTCCTGCCCTACCACAGTTCTACCATAGTTGAACTCTTCCCAAACACTTACTTCGAGAGTTGATTTAATTTCAGATAAACACGAAAGGATTTGACTCCTCTAACCGGCAATTCGAATCAATTTATCTACATCGCATATTCTCTCCTATTTCTCTCGAAATCTCTAAAAATCCATAAATAACTTCTAACTAGCGTCGAACGAGAATGATTAATAAATTTTAAGTATGAACAATTTTAACAAAATTACCATATAAAAGTAAATACACGTTTAAACACGTTTTCCATATCTCTTCTGCTAAGCTCTTTTCTAAGTAAGTTCTTATTCCTCGATGAGG
>NW_006263709.1:483513-483844 GCF_000469605.1 Apis dorsata | reverse complement strand
GACCGTTTAGATGCTTTCCTCGATGAAACACAACAAACGAGAGAAAAAAAAAAACCACGATCCATTGAATACGAACCGATCGAATCGAGGCGAAACGACGACGTTAATTACGAAGGAGAGGGATTATATCGATCGATTAACCTCGCTTTGAAAGATCGAATCGCCGCGTCTGAAAAGCCGCGTGGAAGTAGCAACGAATCGCATCAAGTGGCAACGGGCGTGCGGCTCGCTAAGGAATAATGGTAATCGGGGAGAAAGCAGCAATTAAAACGTTACTAGGGGGCGCCACGTTTTCGCGCCTCACCTTTTTCCTTCTTTTTTCGCCATCTCT
>NW_006263709.1:481686-483488 GCF_000469605.1 Apis dorsata | reverse complement strand
CTGTCTAGCCCACTCCACGATCTTAGCCTCTCTCCCCCCTCCTCCCCTTTCCCCCGCTCGCTCGCCCTATCCCCACTTTTTTTACTCCGCGTCGCTTCCCATTCCTCTCCTCTCGCGTCTTTTTTCGAGGTTTCCATTTGCGTGCGCGACTTATAAAAATTTGTAATTATGGGCTTATTAACGACTTAAAAAAATCCTGCGAATTAACGAGCGCGTGTCTCAAGAGGTTTCACGTAGCTTCACGACAGCCCTCCTGCATACCAACCTCGACGACGAGTTGTCGTCGTCCGTCTGTCTCTCCTCTCGCTACTCTCTGCCACACCGTTTCTTCACCCTCCATCTCACTACTCCCTCCCACTACCTCTCCTCTACTCCTACGCTTCTTCTCTTCCTCGGTCTTGCTTGGTTCCCGTTCGTCAACCCCTTAGACCATCTCATCTAGACCAGCTCAGGTGGGAAGGAAAGATAGAAACGTGCGACGGTTGGATGAGAACGTTCAAGTGTGATAAGGGAATTCGTGCACTTTGGTTTAAGTTGGTATTAAGTTTTTTCTTCAATTTTTTCTTTTCAACAACATTTCGATCTATATAATGCTTCTTAATATTTTAGATAGATCTGGCAATTAGTTTTCGATTAAATGAAATTATAGTTTTTTTTTTTTTTTGTAAAACAAAACAAATAGTTGGAAATAGATAGATTTGTCTAGCAGAAATTTTGTAATATTTATTATCTAATATTTTATTTTCATATCTATAATAATTGTATAAGCATATTTAAGTTATTAATTGTATCTCCAATTTTATTTTCTCGCTACATTCTTTTCACTTGTGTATCTACTTTATTAGATCGATTTAACATTTCCATGAATTTTGTGTGATATAAACTATGATATATTACATTTCAAAAATTACAATGTTTTTAAACAATTTTTTATTGTTAGCTTTATTGTCGAAAATTTTTTGCTAGGGGCAATAAAGTAAAATTTAACAAGTTTTCTATTTGTAGAAATCTTTTTTGCAGATGAATAAAGTTAAAAAAAATTTTAAATAATAACGAAAATAAAAGAAAGTTTGAATCAGTCATTGTGGCTTTCAAAAGAATCAATTATTATGCTTCAATTACTACGTTCTCTTGTTGAATACTCTATGCTCTAGATATTATGCATCGTATCAGTTACTGAGTACTATATACTTTATCAGATATTGTATTGTATATACTTTATCAGATTTTATATTTATCATATAAAATATGATTATGTTTCACTAAAAGACTTTTCGAGATACATAATACTTATATAATACTTATATAATTGATACACCATGAAAAATTTAATTATTTAGATAATTAAAATTAAAATTTTAATTATTGAATATTTAAGAAAAGAAAAAAAAATAAAAGCATTAAATTTATTTCGAAATTAATTATTTTCCAATAATTTAAAGATATTTTATGAATATTTTATGAATATAGAATCTATCTTTTTATTTAATGGAAAGCAAAAATATATTATTTTTTTAAGCTTGCTAAACGTTTTCTAAATTTTATAATGAATTAGTAAAAGTTTATAGTTAATTAAAAGTAAAGAATGAAATTTAATGAGATAATTCTTAAAAAGATAATCATATAATGATCGATAGGATTAATTCTATTAATACGGTGTAAAAAAATATAATTTTGAATTAATCGTTTTTTAATTTAAAATCCTTAATTTAATAATAAAAATTATTAAATTAATTTTATTTTTATAATAAAAATTATAATCTTAATTTATATAATATATATAATCTTATATTTAATTTTAT
>NW_006263709.1:479419-481063 GCF_000469605.1 Apis dorsata | reverse complement strand
AAATACAAAAATGCATTGTATTTATGTGAAAAAATAAATGTAATTTCAATTAAAAAATAATTAAAATGAATAATTTTGATTGTAGTAAGTTTTATAATTACTAAAAATTTTTATAATTATAATATAATTAATTATTATTTTTATGATGTTTATAATAATTAAATATATAAAGTTTATAATTTAATTTTTAATAAATTGTTATATACAATAATAACAAATTATCCCATAACAAATTTTTCATATAAAAGATGATAATTATAATAATTATTTATTATTACAATAATTATTTTTTTTTAAAACTATCTTTCACATTGAAATCAATGTGTGCATGTATAAATATTCCATGTATAAATATTGTGTAAAAATGTAAATAAATACATCCAGGTATTTTTTTATACATTATTTTTTCATGTGATTTACTATAATGTTTTTTAAGACGAACTTTGTATAATTTTTTAACACATTTCATTTATTTTTACTTATTTGTATTTTTTTTTTAATACGTTTTTATCTACTTTATATTGTTGCAATGTCATATATTAATTAATTTGCAGACAATCTCACGAAAATAATGCACATTCTCATACAAATATTTCAATTATATATTGTTCTCATTTCATGAAAAAAAAAAAAAAATAAAATAAAATAAAATCTTTGAACTAAGTTACTAACCAAAAGCTAATAATTAATTATTTTTACTTGCATTCGATAAATCATTTAATTTAAAACATAATTATTCAAAGAAATCTAATAAAAATAAAAAAAGAATTCATTTAATATAAAAAGAAATAAATCTAAATATTAACGTAATCACAGATTATAATTTTAATTGTTAATGTTACTCTAATTATGAAGTAACATTAGCAATTAAAAAATATATATATATATATTAAAAAATATTATATATTTTCATACTTGTAGTAGAAAAAATTAACGATAAAAAAAATAGATTATTATTTAGAAAGATATAGCAAAATTATGAATACCTGAATCAATATTAGCTAGCTTGCGATATATAATTTATTTTTTAAATAAATTTTTATTGAACGAGACGTAATAATTTACGACTGCACATTTAATTGTAAGTAGAATCTCAATTTACAAAAAAGTTATTAATTCTACGAAATGCAATATACATTCCTAAACGATTATATTAATAAATGCCCATTCTCAATAATTCATGAATATACTGTCATTGGAACACTCAATATATTTGTCAAACACCATTGGTGACAGGCATAAAACTTGATATAGTTATAACTGAGACTTATTTATTAAATTATAAGTAATTTAAATTCGTATTGGATAAAATGAGACAGCAATGTAAGAGATAAAGTTGTTTCACTCTATTTCTGTCTCATTTTATCTACCACTTAAATCGCTTATAACTTAATAAATAAACTTTAATCTTTAAATATCAATCTTTATATTTCTTTTAATCTCTAAAATTGATCTTTCAAAGATATTCCACTAATATTAATTAATATATTGTATTGTATCATAATATTGATACATTAGAGATATTAATATATGATTTAATATCTTTAATATTTTTTTAATAATATTATTAATAATTATTAATATTATTTATAATAGCGATATTAATATATGATTTATAATTTTTTTAATAATTATTATTATTAT
>NW_006263709.1:476810-478349 GCF_000469605.1 Apis dorsata | reverse complement strand
TTTTTATTTATTTTATTTCTTTAAATAAAAATTTCCTAGAATATCGAGATCAAAATAAAACAATTATTATATATTAAATATATTTTAAATTATTAGAATATTATTATCCTAATATATTAATAATTTTGTTTATGAAATTTTTTTAATGAGAATATCGGCATATACATATTATATTGAATTATATGAACATTAAAATTACTCTTTCCATCTATTGTAACAAATATTACAAGTATCTATTGTAAAAATATATGAAATATTCTCTAATTTATCAACAAAAATATACATCAAAATATCAGAGATATAAGAATTAAATTCCTTGGATTTATATTCATAAAAATCTAATAAAAAAAAACACCTGAATATCTATATATATTCCTACCTATGATATCCATATAAGATTATCTACTATCCTAATTTTATATTCGACTCGTGTACCCAACATTTTTCTCTTCTTCCATTCTCTCTTCTGTTTTACCTTAAAAAAAAAAATTTATTCGAAATGTGAATGTATGAAACGAAACGAACTTATCGAGAAATTTTCGATTAATAAGCTTAATATTTAAAGCGAGCGTTAACAACAAACGAAACTACGGACGACAAGTTTTTGAAAAATACGAAGATATTAAAACGCGGTAATAATTAAACTCAACGCGAGCCGCGTACGATCAAACAAAGAAGGGGAACGCGTGGAAGTGGTTGCTGCACTCTTGACCTTTTCAAAGTCTTGTGCAAGCGAAACTGCAGAACCTCTTGCCATATTTTCAAGAGACTACGTATCGAGTCGAATTGGAAGCGAGGAAGAAAGGTAAAACTACTAGGAGGAAATGCTATTGTATTGTTATCGATTATTGTTGAAAATGATTTTGTTCCACATTTCATTGTTCCACAATGCGAATTATTCTTATTTACATTCTGATCGAGATGGAGGGGGAAATACACGTGACACGATTCGAGAGATTCGTTTATCGTATATATATTATATTATATATATATACGAAACGAGAAGATAGAGATAAAATTTCACTTTGAAAATTTCAATTTTTGATTTCCACAAATGTCTCCGTTCAATTTTACTTCCGGTCTTGAACACGCGTTGTTCCTCGATACCAAGCGCAAAAATGCTCTTGATACCTACGGGACGCGTTAAGGCAGGTCTTGAAAACAGGTCTCTCTCCGTCCTTCTCTCTCTATCTTCTCCATCTTCCTCTCTGTAATCCGCGACACGCTTAACTCCAATCGAAAGGTTCAAGCCGTATATGAAATAAAATGATCGTCTATACAGAATTGGAATTTTGTATAATGTCGTATAACGACAATAAATATTCTTCTATAATTCGATTTTCGAACGTGTACGAGTTCGAATATTACTCGTAATAATTATTTTAGATCAGTAATTCATAATCTATTCGTTCTTTATTTATTATTATATATTATTATTTTTTATTTATTATTATTTTATATATTATATTATTATTTTATATTTATTATTATTTATTATTATTAATTGAATAGATGTTTTTTTTTTATTATTCGACAAAT
>NW_006263709.1:471396-476372 GCF_000469605.1 Apis dorsata | reverse complement strand
TTTTCATTCATTTTTTTTTTTTTTTAGGTTAAAACGCTAATTTTTTTTTATTTTCCTTTTCTTTAATAACAACGATAGTAAATTTTGATCTATTTCGAAAGCTTATTTTTATTTTTCCACGATATTATTTCGATCTATTACGATACAATATTCTCGTTTGATGTAAACGACGATGTAACAAGCAATGCAAATGATTGGTAATTAATCTATGGAGAAAATCTCATTTACGCCGCGTCAAGCGGAAAACGTGTACAGGGCGTGTTTATTATGCTATATTAGTTTCTACTGTTTTTCTCGCATGCGATAGATATGATAGAAAGAGAGAAAAAAAAAAAGATAGAAAAGGTGAAAGTTTGTTTTTTTTTATACGCGATATATTACGAAGAATTTTTTAGATGATGATGCCACGATTTCTTTTTTTTTTTAAATCGACATAACCTATCCATTTTCTTATCATAATCTGATCGTCAAGATAAATTCGACGTTGTTATATAATAATGAATTTAATGTATATGAAAAGATATTATAGTAACGTCAACAAACAAAAATATAAAAATTCAAAAAAGACAAAATTTCTCTTCGCGTTTATTAATATTTATGGAAGTAATATTTTTGAGATGAATCAAGATTTAAAAAAAAAAAATGAATTGTGAAAATTGCTTGCCTCTCTTCCGTTATCGCATATTCATTAGACTTTATCACATATCGTCGTTAATATATCTTATCGTCATAAATTGAAAAGATATATCAAGTTGAAAAAAAAAATCACGATATTTATACGACGACTATTGTAAAATTTGAAAAAATTTGTTCATCCTATTGTACGTGTTAAAATGAAACTTTTATTGTTTGTTAAATTTAATTCAGAAAAAAGCACAAGAACTGTAAAAAAAAATATATACAGAATGTTAATAAATTGCTGGGATATTTTTGAAAAAATCAATTTTAAAAACGAAATATCAATTGAATTTTTGTATTATTGTTTCAAAATTTAAATATTATAATTAATATTTATAATATAATTTATTAATTTATAATTACATATTTATATTATAATAATTATTTATAATTAATATATTAACTTATTTATTATTATTTTTTATTATTCTTTTTTAGAAGACTTTCAACGCCTTATAAATAATTAAGATGAGCTTAAGTTGAAGATAGAGAGAAAAATTGAATTGGTTTGGTAAGATCTATGTTTCTAGTACTCGTTTTTCTTCTTTTTTACCATGCAAGGATGCACTGAAACAATGCAACTGCACTCTCACTCGAACAAGAAGAAGATTTTTCAAACGTACCATTATACATTATTACACTTCTCACATCGGTTTTTTTCCATCGCAGTGTCAAGTTGGTTGATACGTGTTACGTTAGAACAAGTCACTTAAATCTCCACAAAAGAAAAAAAAGTCACGTATCACGTGACAAAACTTCAATTATCTTATAAATTTTATGGACATATTATTCTAATACTTTTTAACGTATAGAATTATATGAAAAAAAAAATAATAAAACTTATGAATATATATCTTGTCATTCAATTTTTTTCTTCTACGATTTTTTTTCTCTGTTCGAACGACAGTGGAAGATACAATGGTCCATCCTTCATGCACGCATTACGAGGAAGTTCGAACAATCGAATCGTTTCCCTCAATCGTCATTAGGGAAAATAATCGAATATTTTGTTAACTAATGTTATTGAGAGATGAATTATTCTATCGTTTAAAAAAATGATTAACTTCTAACTTATAGATATAGTCCAAATTTCTGTATTTATAATTATTATTTATAAATATTTATATTATATTTATTTAAGTAAATAATAGATATCTGATTATAATTAAAGTGATATGATTTTAATATCAATTAATTTTATTTATTCTGAATCGAAATCAGTTATAAGTGGAAAGTTGAAATTTCGTGTGTCAATCTTGGAGGAATTTTCCATTTCCACAGAAATCCTGAGTAATGCTGACCTAATAAACTTCTTACTGTTGCTTAAACTTACATATATAAAATTATTATCCAATATTTTGAAATTTAAAGTAAAGGTGAGTAAAAAATAGAACAAGATAAGTAAAATTCAAATCAAAGTTTCTCTCTTTGCAATTGGTTGCAATTTATGAAAGTGTATCGCGAGAATGATAATGATGTGAATAGAAGTCTATTTAAGTAAATTGTAGATTAAAGAAATGAAAAAGTTATGTAGGGGAAAGTTGGTCAAAATGGAATGGGTGAATAAAAAAATATAGTGAGAAAAAAATATCATATATAATAATAAATCTAGATGATCATCGAACCATTTTATGATTGATTATGGTGAAGAAGCGAAGATGTTCTCTTGTGTGTATCAGAGCGTGAAAAATTTGATGAATATAGAATATAGAAATTTCGATATAGCGATGCTTTCTTTAACTTATTGAGTGAAGCATTACATTCTGTATGTACTCATATATACTACATTGTAGTTTTGATATTTGATTGACAATTTATTTCAAGCTTAAGTTATAAATTAAGAACATAGAAAATTTTCCAGAATCTTATCCATAATAAAAAATAAATATTTATTAAATTATAATATATAATGAAATGTTTCTTTTTAGTAGATATTTATTTTTTGTTAAAATCTTTCTTCTACATTGTATTTTTTGATTGACAGTTTATTTCAAGCTTAAGTAAATTAAGAACATAGAAAATTTTCCAGAATCTTATCCATAATAAAAAATAAATATTTATTAAATTATAATATATAATGAAATGTTTCTTTTTAATAAATATTTATTTTTTGTTAAAATATTTCTTCTACATTGTACTTTTGATATTTGATTGACAGTTTATTTCAAGTTTAAGTAAATTAAGAACATAGAAAATTTTCCAGAATCCATGATAGAAAGAAATATTTATTAAATTATATCATATAGTGAAATATTTTTTTTTACTAGATATTTATTTTTGTTAAAATCTTTGTTAATAATTGTATGAATTGAACAATAATATGTTGATTGTTGGAAACAGCATTGTAGAAAAGAAAAAGAAGACAATTTATGTATTTGTGATTATTGCTCATAAAAAATTTACCTATGCATCTCTCAGTTTTTTTATAACATTCATATTACATTTTTAATAATATGCACTATTCTAAACTATTAATAGTTTTTACTTATAAAAAAATAAAGATTTTATAATTTTAAACAATTTTAAGCGAATGTCTTATTTTACCTTGCCATTTTGATGAAAGAACGAATTATCTTTCAAAATTTTCTTTCATAGTTAAATATCTTTTTTAATGTTAAATCTTTTTTTTTCATAGTCAAAGATTCATTTAAAATCTTTCTGCATAAAATAAATGTTATTTTTATTTTTTATCAACATGATATATAATTTTGACCAATTTTCTAATATTATTATAACTTAGTTATGGATATATTTATTTATAGATTATTTATAGTTAATATATTAAAATATAAATATATTTTAAAAATAGCAATTATTCCAATTCTTAGATATTAAATAAATACCGAATAATCAGAAAATCTTTAGAATGTCGAATCGAAAAAATTCAATTTACATAATAATATCTAATATAATTTAAAAAAATATAAGTTATATGTTTAAAGAAAGATTGTAATATTATAATACTTTTTTGTTATTTTTATTTATAAACAAAAAAAGATTTGGACATATTTAATTTTTATAAAAATCATTCGAGTAATAAAATTTAAATGTACAATTAATTACAAAAATCTTTATGCATTATGTTGTAAGAAAAGTTGTGTATATGAATTCAAAAATTCTTATTCATAGATGTAAAATATAATAGGTTATATTGACAAAAAATTTTTTTGAGAAAATTCTCTAATTTTTTTTTTTTAAATGCAACTTGTATATTTTTTATAACGATATGATACTAAATTAAATATTTTATATATTTAACTATTGTAAAGAAAATATTTTAAAGAAAATATTGAAATTTTAAAAATTGATTGTTTCCATAAAATAATATTTCACAAAAAATTGTCTCATATAACTCATTGTTTTTCATATAATCACAAAATTTAATTTGAATTTTCATCGATTTTTAATAATAGAATTTATTAGTTGAACGATTTAAAATGAATACGTTTCGATATTTTGTTTGGATCGATGAAAATGTAATTAAATATTTCGATAGAATAAAAAAATAAAACTTTTACAATAATCCAATCATTTCACCGATCAATAAAATTGAACGTTAAAATTTATCGGCAAACCAATTGTGTACAAGTTTTAATATCATTATTAATCACAAAAATAAACTATGCTCGACTCGACGAAATAAAAAGATTATTTTCCAACGCTTACTTTCCAGCCTAGACCCGAGGCATTTTCAAATAAACACGCCCCTTCCATTATTGTGACTCTTTTATTTCTCTCTTTACACGCAACATGAATTTTGCCGCGTTTTTCAAATGCTATATTTCTTCGCACAAAGACAAGCATTGAACGGTAATAAAATTTATAGAAAAAGAAATCGCATAAAAGAAGTATCGTGGTCGAGCATGCAAACATGTAGACAAACAGGCAGAGGTTTGTCCTGCAAACGAAGAACGTCACCGACGCGAAACTTTGCCAAGGATGCTAGGAATGTGGGACAAGGAAAATCTTACGCCTTGGCTTCGATGCGTTTTATTATCACAACTAGCATTTCGCTAGTGAAAATATCAAGTGTCGAATACATTATTCCCTTGAATATGATACAACGGTCAATATCTGTGTTAATTTCTAATTTAAATTTGTCCTTTCCCATTTTCTTCTCCCCCTCTTCTTTTCGCTAAAAAACAAACGGGAGGAAAAATATTTCGGGAAAATATATATCTCCGTTCAACGATACGTTTCCCCGTAATAAATTCACGAAACACACCAAGGCCGATTGTATATACGGGAAATGTATTTTTCCGGTTACACGGTAGACTTACCGTGGGTAGGTAACAACC
>NW_006263709.1:468457-471227 GCF_000469605.1 Apis dorsata | reverse complement strand
AAAAAAAAAAAAAAAAAAAATAACAAAACAGCGATAGTTCTATCGAGATCCATTAAAATTCGACCTTTTTCATGCTTGGTTTACTTTATTAACATATTCGATGAAATATTTTACGATTCGATATTAGATTAAAGACTTACAATTTATTGAAATTCGTAATATTGCATGAATGTTAATATTTAACGGTTGCGGATTATACGTGTTTTTGAATTTATCATTTCAAGTTTTATATCCCTCTCTATTGAAAATGTTTTCGGTAGTTACGTTCTGTGTAGTTGCGGTATCTGCATCGTTTAATATATAACGCGGTTACCTTGACCTTCTATGCATACTTATAGTTTTTTTCGTAGCTCGTAAAAATTAGAAACTCGAATGTGTATCGTTGGAAAAAACACTCGTTCATCGGCGAGATAAGCACGAGATCTAGCTTTTCGTCCATGTTAGATTTTTAGAAGCGTCATGAGGCGTTCGATTTTGATCGTTCGAAAATGACCCGTTACAAATTGGTTCTCGCGTGCGCGTCTCGCGCTTCGCGCATCGAGATTTCACGTTGGAAATTCGTCCCATCAGTGGAGGATTCGATGCGTGTCTGTCACGCGGCCGATTCTGTGCATGCTCGCGTAACTTCGCTGGCTTGGTAAATCAATGTACGAGAAGAAGAGTACAACAACGGTATAAAATCTGCTTTTTTTTTTAGCTCAGAGTTTTATGATGAGTTTTACGAATCAGAGCACAACTCTCTTTGGATTGTTTCTTTCAGATGCAAGATATGCTTGTTATATCGTTTTTTCATTTATTCGTCTTGAAAAAAAGAAATTCTAGAACAAACTGATTCTAAATCTTGTGATGAAATACACATAGTTTTAAATTCATAAAATCAGATGAGATAGCAGTAAAGCAAGGTTCAAATGGTCAATATTGTAGTCAACTTTATTATTAAATTAGATATTAAGGACAATATTGAAAAATTTGATTTTGAGATATTCGATCTCAATCTATAATGTAAAATAGAAATTCATTTATTTATTTAGGATTTAAATTTTCTTCCATTTTTTTTTAAATCATAAATTAAATTAAATAAAAAAAAAGGATAGAAATACTGAGATAGCTTTTGATTCAGTCATCTTTTAAAATACAATAACTTCAAACCTCAAGTTTTCTTGAAAAGTTTAATTTAGAAGGATTAATTTATTAAATGACGCGTAAAAAATTAAAACAAAAAATTCAATTGATCGGAAGAAGATCGTGAAGAAAATAGTAAAGATTGCTTTTAAAATTTTTTTATCTAAGCCTAAAAATTAAACAATACATTTTATAGATTTGTGTCATATACATATGCTAAAAATTTGACAAAAATAAATATTCGATATAAATTAAAAATCGTATACTTTCTGTCAGGATTTATATAAATAAATAAATCGAATAAATAACTTTAAAAAATTTTAGAAAATTTCTAATAAAAAATATATATATAAATATAAATATTGCAAATAACTTTTTTATTTTTTCTAAATTATGACAAATTTGGAATAATATGAGATTTTTAAAAGAAATAAATTATAATACTGAATAAAAATGTAAATTAAGTATAAACAAATTTTTTTTAATAATTATTATTTTTAATAATCACAATAAACGTGTAATAAATATGATAAGTATTGAATAATCCGCAATTCCAAATTCCAAATCCATTAGACTTTTTCTTCAGTTTATTCTTCACGTCGAATAATTGAATTTCATTTCATTATTTGTTAATAAATATCAAGTATTCTATGTTATTACTATACCTTTCTTACTATTCATTACCATTACCATTTCATAATCAAAAACACAATATAATTTAATTTTATATTAATATTTTAAAATTAAGATTATTGTACAATATCTTTCTTTAGTTCTTCAGAAATTACAAAATAAATTAGAATATATCCCATTGAAATATCCTGTTACATAATCTGCATATTCTATGATGAAAATAAGAAATATCCATTGAATAAAAAAATATTAATGAAACACAATAGCTAATGAAAGATTATTGTCTCATTTAAATTTAATAATATTAAAAATTTTATTATTATACGTTAATATAATTTGTGAAATATCTTTGAAAGATTCTAAAAATTCATTCTAGAAATTCAAACAAACATAAAATTAATATATAAAAATGTTACTTATTTATTAAGTTATAAATAAAGATAGAATAAGATAATTCTATCTGTAATTACACTATACTTAACTTTATCTAATGCAAACTTAAATTTTTTATAACTCAATACATAAGCTTCGACTGATATTTTTGTACAACTTTTATGTTTCTTTTAGTTTCTAGAATCTACCGTATCTAAAAATATTTCACAAATATATCAATATTCTACAAATTAAAACCTTGATATCTCATATTTCTACTCTATTTCATATCCCTATCTTCACTTCAATTACTTTTTTCTCTTACAATTTAGTAACAAAATCTTCTAATTCCAATATTTAAATTAAGCTCGTAATTTTCTTATCCTTAAAATAAACCCAGTGAAGCCAGCCGAGGAAATGAGGCGGGGAAAGGAAGAAAAAGCGGAAAAAGATTATGCGCGTACAAGATTATATCGAGGAGGAGGCGAATGGATTCAAAGTATATGTTTTGATCTAGTCCTTTTCCACCAATTGCGACGAAGAAAGAGGAAACAAGTGTCGCGGGGGAAGGGCGCATTTCCTTGATTGCCGTCAGAAAAAGTATACAAGCCTGTTGCAAAGACATTGCGCAAGCGCAAATTTT
>NW_006263709.1:463574-468191 GCF_000469605.1 Apis dorsata | reverse complement strand
TCTCTCTCTCTCTCTCTCTCTCTCTCTCTCTCTCTCTCTCTCTCTCTCTCTCTCTTTCTCGAGGAATCTTCCTGTGATGTGGCGTGCCAACTCGCGTCATGCCACGCCACACTCTAAGTATCATCGTGTCGCGAAACATTCAAGAAACTGCCAAACGACGAAAAGAACAAAAGAACTAGACAAGAGGAAAGAAAAAGGAATGAACTGACAGTTTTCACTCACCGTGTAGTTGCGTGAGCGATTGCAGCGTGCTGGCATTGCAGTTCATGTATCCTGAAACAGAGAAAAGGTTGGTGTTCCGATTAAAATCGTATTACGCTCTAATCTCAATTTTCAATCGGTCAATTGTTATACATTCCGCCATGGCAATCGTAAATCTCGATAAACGAATCTACTAGTTTCGATAACAAAAGTTCACCAGTTATCTCTGTTTTACCTTATTTTTGAGCTAATGCATAAATTAATTCCGAATGTGTATTATATATAAATGATTGAGATAAGAACGAGGAAGAAATGACACTAAGTTCCCGAATTGAAATTTATTTATTTACCATAATTTATTGTATCATAATCAAGACATCCTCTTGATTTCTTCGTGTTATTGTTTCTTTTTCTTTCACAAGTATCTCACAATATATTTATCATAACAATTTGAATAATAATGATTCAGCTATACAATTCATACATCTTGAGCTCAGCGTTAAATTATTTATATGCGAATAGCAAGATTTCATAATATTTATAAGTTCTATAATAATATTCCTCGTTAAAAATCTAGAGTGCATAAAACATCGATCATTAGTGACATTATCAATATTATCTAAGATGCTAATTAATAATAATCAATAAAAAGAAAAATCTCAAAAAAAGAAAAAATATCGATGTATGTTAAATAATAATAATTCACTACATACAAGAATCTCAACATTAAATTGTTCGTGTACAAAATTTTATAACATTTCTAAATTCTATGATATCTAAAAAAAACCTGACGTATAAAACGCTATATCGATCATTTATAATTAATAATCAAAGAATAGTAATTAATAATAATCATCGTTACAATATTTAACAGAGAAAAAGTCTCGAAAAATATCGATAAATCGGTTACCAAAGTTTTATTCGGCCACATAAAAAAGGTTAGGCCATGTGAAATCATGGTGGTCGAAGGATCGATCGAATGATCCGTGGTATCTTTCGCGTATGAGCGTGTATGGGCGTGCATCCACGCGCGGTAACGCTAGACGCGCGCGTGAAGTTACGAGCCGGGGGATATTATATCGCAAAGCTGAAGGAAAAGAAAACGAACCGCTCGCGTGCGGTTCTCGGAGATCACGTTGCACAGTGTCGTAAGTAGCGACACGAAAGCCCGTTTCTGGACACGTGGATCAAACGCGGTTTCACCATTTGATAAAAGTGTGCGTGTCACCTAGCTTATCGAGAACGCGACACTGGCGTATAACCGTTAACCGCGAACGAAATAAACTGAACAAGGAAACGTTGGCAACTCGAACCTATGGATTATCCCTCTACAGTTTTGTGGCTTCCGAGACTAGTAGACGAAGAGATAACAAGTCGAAACGAGCATAGCTCAGCTCGATGAACAAAATGTTTAGCGTCAAAATGTTTTTCGATTGATTCGTTCAAATCTATGACGTGATGTATTTTCATATTATTATTATGAATCAAGAAACAATCCCAAGCAGTATAAAAATAAATCAAAAGAGAAAGTAAAAATAAAAAAGAAGAGAAAGAAAGAAAAGAAGAGGAAAAAGAAAACAATACAAATTTTTTTTCCTAATAATATAAATGCTAATAAAGTATAGTACTTAATAAGTTGATATAATAATTTAATTAAATTTAAATTTGCGCGAATAATATATACTTTTATTCATATTATAATATTTATAAAAGAATTAAGCAAAGATGAAGATTTATTTTTAACACTTATTTTTTTTAGAAGTTTATATTACAAAAAATCGATTTAAAACTGATATTAATTATACAATTTTTATTAATTATGTAATATATTAATAATTAAATTAAATATAATAAAATTAAATATAAATATTTTTCAGATTTTTTAATATATTTTTAAACAAATTTTTAGAATTCACATTAGATTTTATTTCTTATTATTCATCCATATGTGCATATTATATTATAATTTAATAAATTAAATTCAAATCTTCAGATTATCTACGAGATTCTATCTAATTTATCATAGATTTTCTCAATAGATTATAAATCAATAAATTATAAAAGCTAATGCATAACTATTAATTAATTATTTTCACTTCTAAGCAATTATCGCAAATAAAAAATTTAAAACTATTTATAAAAATAAATTAAATCCAGTATGATAAATGATTATTTTTAAATCATTTCTAAGAATTTTATTTTTAAATATCTTATTCTGTATTTTGCATATGTAGTGTATATTGCATATTTTGAAATATTATATCTCTATATTTATATTATCTATTATGATTATTCCCTAGTAATTCATGTCAATAATCACATTTTTATACGAAATCAATCGATGTCTTAATATTTATGAGCCATGGTGTACTTAACAAATAAGATAAAAATTGATCACATTGCTCAATTCTTCCCAACCGTTTCGAGACCGCGTTCGACCGTTTCTTTTAACCGCATCGTTGCGCGCGCATAAACTTGGCGAAATCTCTACGAATTGACAGTGGCGCTGCGCTGCGCGTACCTCTTTCGACAGTTTCCGCTTATATCAATCGCAATTTTGTTTCCGTCGGTAATCGCGACTCAGCCTTGATACAATGATGCACACGTGTACTACACGTAATATACCTGGCAACTTCGCTTCTATCGAGCAGACCTTTCGATTCAAGGTTGTTCAAACGAGTCGTAATTTATAGTTGACGGTAATTTAAACACGTGAAGCCGACGATTAAAGACAGAGACGTTAATTACGACGCAGAAACAAGACGAGTCAAAGCACGTATACTTACGTCGTCGTTGAATAACCGCTGTACGCAGAGAAGCATGCGCGTGCTAACCAAGCAGAGAGAGTTGTGCAATCGGCTCGAATCGAAAATATCCACTACAAGTATATTCGGGACGCCCGACCGACACTTCCCTATTGCCACAGTCAATGCGGCGATAATCTCCTCTTTCCTACGTTGCTGCTATTACGCTCTCTTTCTCTCTCTCTTTTTCCTCAAGTATTCCACCTTTGCAAGTCGAACGATCAAATCATGCAAACTCTAAATTAGGTATTAGGCTTATATATCAAATAAATTTCAAAGAAATCTGCACATTTAATCTTCACGCAAGGGTTATGTGAGAGATTATTATATATACATATATATAAATAATTTTCATGGATTAAGCCCGCTCTAATTTTTGTGCTCTCGTTTTCGATTTAACAAATAAAAAGATTTTAGCATAAAATATTAATAATAATTTTTTTTATTTTCTGTTCAAATTCGAGGAATTTTTATTATTATAAGAAAATACAATTAGATCGAAAATGACTTGAAAAATATAAACGGGTTAACCAATATTTCACTGTGCCATGTGAAAATTAGCATATACTGCTCATTCGTTTATCGTATCGAAGCGGAAGTAGAAACAGAACGTGTAGTAGCAGCAGTAGTGAAAGAATAAATCGTACTACTGTAGAAATCACTGTTTTTAATCAAAGTTGAACTGCTATATATATAACAAAATCTGAAAAGAAAGAAAATTGCACTTGCTATTCATTTTCTTATCGATCTTATCTTATAAATCCACTACGATTCTAAAATATAATACTAGCGTTTCGAGCGAATGGCTTGCCTTCTCTTCCCGCGAAAAGCAGCGTCACGAAACCACGACGGCTTGACTTTTTGCCAAACAACTCTATCTTGCGACACGTCGATCCGATAAAATTTCTCAACGCTTTCTCTTTCGCGGTTCCCGAACTGAAAAATTTTCTTCGTCCAAGTTACATTAAACCTTAAACGCGAACGATTGCGCCAATTTTAGACTTAAAGATGTTTCAATTTGAATTTTTCAACCATACACGTTGCATCGATCGACGATTTTCACTCTGTCAATTTTATCGCTGTTTGTAACATGTCTGGAAAAAGTGTACTGGAGAAGAAAAAGAAAAAAAAAAAAAAGAAAAGAACGTAAACCGCGTTCGAGCCAAAAGCACGGTAGTTAATGCTACCGGATGCCAACTCGTAGAACAAACCGGTTCCGGCCAGCGCGCTGCGCCGCAACGCTCTGCAACCCATCGCGACTGCGCGTTGCGTGATGGAATCACGCGCGCGAAATCAAACGGGAAAATCAGCATATAGGCTGGAATGCAATTGGTAAAAACGTTATATCTCGATTGTAAAAAATACAATCATTTATGTTTTAGAAATTAGATCCATATCAGTGTATAGAATTAGTTAATAAGCATATACTGCTATTTATCTTCTTGTCATGTCGCTGACAATGAGATAATAGATAACAGTCGGTCGATTTGCTGGGATACGATGTTTTCAGCGGTTATATCTCAGTTTATACGTTTTAACTAGACAGTTCATAGAATTATGACATAATGTAACGACGCTTTTCATACCAGATATTTCTGCCGGTTACTAATTA
>NW_006263709.1:452955-463391 GCF_000469605.1 Apis dorsata | reverse complement strand
TTTTTTTTTTTTTTTTTTTTTATTTGATATAATAAGAATAAATATTATGTTTCAGAAGTGCTTACATGGAACAATCATATGGATCATTGATAATCGAGAAAATTTTGTATAAAATTAAATCTTTTCAAATGTTTGTTAATTGATAAATACTTTATTATGTTTTAATGATAATGTTAATTACTATTATTAAGAATATTTCTAATAATTTCAGTTTATATCGTGAATTTTGATCAAAATATGATCTAATACAGATATAAATAATTAGTTACATATAAAACAATTTTTTTATTTAATAAATAGTATCATCTAAAAGAGATGAAATTAACTCAAAGTTTTTCATTTTTTAAAATATAATTCTATAATAATGCTAGATAACACAAAATTTTTCAAATAAAAGATATTTAATTTTTAATGCTCTGTCACATTATTGTAAAGAAAATTTCCAGGCAAAATTATACATACCTAAAAATAAAAGAATACTTTGGAAATTGCTTTCACTCCCTTAAAGAGTTTTTTTGTTGATAAAATAATTTATCCATTATGTTTTATATATACACAAATTTTTATTAAAATTTTAATTTTTAATTTAGATAAATTTAAAATAGAATATGAAGACTTTTTCAACTCACTATATATTGCACTGATTGAAGATAGAAATTGTTTTAGATTGATGATGAATATATGCAATGTTCTGACATCATTCTTTTGACTGACATAAATAGTAAAATATGCATTATCTTCTGTTCCCATATTTTTTTTATACTATAGCTAATGGTTTATATTTTTGAATTGTTAACAATACCAATTTTACATGTTATTTGCTATATTTTGTCTTATGTTTTACATTATGTGCTATTGTTTTGTCAATATCTATAATTAAATCTTAGTAAAGTTTGTATTTCTGATTTATAAGAATGTAATGGTATATTATCTCTTGTTATAAAACGATGTTCACGTGCTGTTTCTTTATGGATGATTTTAGCTGCAATGTTATTGTTATCTGAATATTTTATTTCAGCATGTATTATGTACTTCTCTTTTATTATGTTAATTTATCGTTTCACATTATTTATATTCTCAATATTGATTGTTTTTTGTTATGATATTAATTGAGAATATAGCTTTTACAATTACTTAATCTTATATTGCTATTATGAGATTTTCTACATCGAACAATAATATCTATCCTCTAACTATATTACTATATTGTATATTATTATTATTATATTATTATTATTATTTATAAACGAATTAAATTTATTCATTGAATTATATATACAAGAAAAAGTAAAAAAAAGTCATAAAAGAAAAAATAAGACATGTACTATCTTATGATTACATAATAGACATAAAAATAATTTGTGAATCTGATACTATCTCATACAAGAATATAATATAATTATATCGAAATTGCGGAATTATGATGATTGTGAAAATGTATTACGATTTATAAAAGATAATAATAATCAATTAAAATTAAAATAATCAAACAATTAGGATACATATTTAAAATTTCGAAATAAAATGAAATAAAATAGCAATGAGGGTCATATAATCTTTCATGAATGAACGTGTAGATGATTTGTGTAGAAAAATATATCTATTATAGTGTTGAAATACGAAATACATCACAGTAAACGAACATTCAATTTAAAGATAGGATATTAAAGTTATTATATGTACGTCTATTGACAATTAAAATTCGAGCATAATTTGGCAAAATATTAAAAAAAATATAATTGAAAAGAGATACGAATTGATAATGTCTAATTTGATTGAAAATTATCCAATTTCGTAGATATTTTTCATATTTAGATAAAAAATAGATTTTGTTAATTTTTGTTAATTTTTTTACTTACTATTTCGATGTATTTTTGCAATATATACAAATATAATTTAAATAAATAATTTTATAAACATTATTTATATTTTAATTCAATATCATTGTTATTTTAATATGGTTTTTAAATCGTTAAGATAAACAATCGTAAAATCTTATGATTCTAATATATTTTATTTCATTTTTCTATCGAAATTATCGACTTAAATATAATGCGAATGAAGAGCAAAATTTATTAGGATTCGTTCAATCCATACTCGTAAAGAAAATTTATTAAAATCTCAATTCTTTTTCAAAATATTGATAAATTCAAAATTCAAATTCAATATTCAAAATATTGATTTTATTCGAAGCAATATCAGAAAATCTATTTTTTATCTAAATATGAAAAGAAATATCTATGAAATTAAGTACAATATTATTCATTTATTACTTTTCACTTATCTCTTCGAATATTTCCAATTCAAAGATGATTAAAGTTTAATAATCTTTGATCAAAATCGATCAAAAAATTCTTTAAGAATTTCTAATCAGATCAGAAAAAAGTTTCTAAGCTTCAAAAATTTACTACCTAAATCTATTATCTCGTTGATTATATTAAAAGTAGGTTTATTATTTCAATGCTGAGCATTAATGACACAGAAAAGTTATCATTACGATCTATAAGAATTTATCTATGCCATAAATATTCTATTCGATGTAGATAAGAATTACTAAAACGAATCATTATATTACAAATGATACGTAATAACTAGTTTGAAACTCTTGCAAATTGTTTTTTACTAGATAACATAGTCATGTAAATAGCTGCAAATATGTATATCAATTTGTTAGGTTGATAACCACTTAATATTGCATGACGCATATTGTAAGAGCATATTAGTAGTTAAACGTATACACAAATACTCGAGCATACAGAAAGACAACAATAGAATCAATAGCAAAACAAAATCGAGTCACATTCTCGAAAGGAGTGGCGGTGAAATGATAGTGAAAAATAGCAACAAGATAGATAATAATTCAACGATTCATACATCACTTGGACTTGAAGAGTGTAACAAGTTGATCAATCTGTAATTGGCATGTTAATAAAAATTCAATGCAACTCGATAGGGGACAATTACATGGAAAGAATCGAAAGAGTGCATTATTTGTATAAATTTTGTTATGCTATCTTAAAGATTTTTTCGATCTCGAGACCAATCATTTTCAAATGGTATTGCAGAAAATTAATCTTCTCTTAAATAAGTGTCATTATGTTAAATCTATTGTTGCAAGTACACAAAAGATGCCGAGATACTGTTCAATAGTTACAAAGATATGAAAGATGTTTGAACTTTAGATATTCATAGCAATATATTATCGTTTCACTATTGTTTTGCATCATTAATTTTAATTTTTTTACTCCTCTTCCTGAATAATTCACACCTGTGTAATAATTTCTTATGATTTTTGAACAACCTTCGATGCTAAAATTATTTTTAATCTTCTTCATTTCATTTTGTTCTCATGTGTTTTCACGTAATATTTTTGCTTATATAATTGCAACAAAATAGATTCAAATGCTAATATCAAGATATTTAATATCCCCTTTTTTCATTTACATATCAATTCTTTTATTTTTTTTTTTTTTTTTATTTTTTTCGTATTGAAATAAATTTTCACATTGCTACAAATAGACACTAACGTAATAATAAATAACTCGTGTTAAAATACAATACTGTTTACTTTCAATAATAGATAATATAAAATTATAACCAGAGATATATTAATTCGAGAAACAATTTGAAATGGCGGAAAAACACGAGAGAATTTTATATACGCGTATAATAATACTATAGAATATACACATAGTACACGCTATACGGTACTACTGTAGAGTTGCTCGCGACTGTCCTGCAACTTGGATCGAATAGCGGTATATCCGTACCGTGTCAGGGAAGCAAAAGTTTAAACGTGCATCGACCTTTCGCGTTTCCTTTGGCTTATCCATCCTGAAAACTAGGCCTGCGTTCGAACAACGTTGGATGTTTGCCTGAAAAACAGTTTATTCCTGACCCGATTTCGCTTAAATATCTTCGAATATTTACACTTTCGTTTAAAAAAAAAAAAAAAAAGAAGGAAAATCAAATATAATTTCGTTCTTTGGATATAGCTTTGAATAAGTCAAAAGTTTCATTAAATATGAATGGAATGGTTTATAATCACTGTTTGGGAATCGTGGCGCGATTGACGAAGGCTATAAAAATGCGACAAGACCATTATCAATGGGCCATTAATAAAACTATTTAAATGATGCACGTGAGTCGCACATTAGTCACGACGATAAATCAAACAAATCCAAAAAAAAATTTTACCGGCGTTATCGCCAATTTCTCTTGTTCCAAGTAAATTAACATCTACGTATGTAGATATAAGAGAGAGTCGTGTAATATCAAGCAAAGCTTGTTTTCACTTTCTTCGTAAATTAATACTTTTATTTGTAATATACGAGTGTATATATAATAATTTTATGCAATATATTTCGGGGTCACTGTTTCTTTGAGGTATATGAATATCGCATACATTAACAAGTTATTTATTTTAATATTTATTTTAAAGTTGTTCTTTCATTTCTCAGTTAATTTGATTTTATTCTAAATGAATTTGTTATCTTTGGTTTATTCAGTGAAAAATAGGTAATAAAAAATGTTTATTGTTTTATATATATATATATATCTATAATTTAAAATATTTCTAAAATATGTTTGTCGTGCGATTGCATTGAAATTAAATTAGAAAAATGTTCTTTTGGTCTTTTTTTTTAACAAAAAAGTATCACAAGAAATTTAGAAACAAAATATATTGAATATAATGTGAATATAAAATGAAAAAAAAATTAGATATATTTTGATTCTATATGCATAGAAATCAAGAAATTATTAATTATCTTATTTAAAATATTTGTAATAATAAAGTTTAAAAAAATAATTAAATTTTTATTACTATTAATAATCATTTATTAATTGAATGATTGATCAATAAATTTATACAACAATTAGAATTTAATATCTTTTTTCTATCTAACATTTTTATTTTTAGACTCTAATTTTGTAAATGCATAATAGCATTTCCTTTTTTATATTTTAAAAATCTATTTTTAACAAAAATTTTCATTTTAAATGTAATTCTTTAATAATTTAATGTATTTTTAATTTTTAAAATATAAAATGTGTGAAATAAATAAATAAATAAATAAATAATTTAAATATTTGTTTATTATAAATGAGAACATTGAATGAAAAAATAAAATAATTGAAGATAAATATGAATAAAAAATCTGAAAAAATATTTGTTATTATAAATTCACAAAAAGTAAATATTTCATTATTTTTCATCTATAACTATTTTTATATCTAAATTATTAACTGTATGTTCAAGCATCATGTTGCTTCTTCATTATTTTTTTTTCGATAATAAACAAAAATTTATTTTCTGTTTATTTTATATCAGGTTAATTTAATATTTTCATCTCAAAAACTATGATATTTTCAAAGAAATTTTTATCGTTTGAAAACTTTTTATCAGAATATAGAAAATAGATACATATAAATTTCAAATCAACAATATTTATCGATTTTTCTTTCCATTCCGTTCTTTACTCGACATTGAAATGCTAATAAAATTATACCATTAATTTAGAACTATCCTTTACAAATGTAATCATTATTTGATATATATCGCTTTAAAAAATTGCCACGTAACGTCGACTCAGCGATATATTCCTTTCCTTTTTTTTTCAATGTGCGTCCATTTTCTATTCGAGTTCGTGTCATTCGTGACGTCTAAAACGCAACACATCGCGTCACAAAACATGTGCACAATGCGATTGTTCGAGATTTTTCGAATCGCAGGTTGAAATCGACATAATGTTACATAAGTCGCAGATGAAAAGGCACTGGTTTCTGGGGAGAATCGAAATCTAGTGAATATCGATCGTTCGAATTGTTCGATGAACGATGCAACGCCCTCTATTTAACGCGAAATCATTTTGCCACTCGTCAAATGTATTACAAATATTTTTCGACTTTTTCTTTTTTTTTTATTTAATTTTCATTTATACAATATAGCAAAAGAATTTGCTTAAGTAAATAAAAAATTGTCGGTGAAATCCTTGTCGAGATTCAAATTATTCGATTATCTTGAAATTCAGATAAGTGTTACACAGAATATAATGAGAGATGAAAGTCTTCATGCACGAACTCAACTAACGAGTTGTGTTGTCAAAATTAATGAAAATCCTGTTTTTAATGAAAACTTTATGCGTCTGTAAGGCATAATGGTTTAGTATATAGAATAATTTCCTTTTAGTAATATATTACTTAGAGGAGAAATTAATTTTTACAATAGTACAATACATATGTCTTCTTTAGCTTTCTAAATATAACTTTGTAATGATACGAGTTATAATATAAAACTTTAAATTAAAAAAATATTCAGATTTCAATCATTCTGTTGTAAAAATATTCTAAGATAAAATTATATTCTTTTCATACTCAAAATATTAAAAATGCTGAAAGTTTGAAGGCTAATTTTATTTCTTCAATATGATATTTAGCTAAAAAATATATAATCCATTAAGTAATACAAATTTTCATAAAACTATTTTAATTAATTTTGATCAGAACCAAAATTTTCGAATTAAATGAATTTTTTTATTTCTATCTTTTACCAAACTTCTTCCAAGAATAAAAAATTTTGTCTTTCATTATATAAATTTAAATTAAATTATCAACAAAATAAAACAATAATATACATTTTAATTTTCATATTAAATTGATATTAAAAAAAACGAACATTTTCTAAAATATCGTTCTTCAAAATAAAAATCATATTTACCACGATCGATATATAAAATATCTTATTATTTCTCGTCGTATAATCGTTGACCAAATTGACATGTTAGCATAAACATAATCTTTTTTATACAAAAATCCTTATCCCCTTACGTATCTTTCCTCCCACGTATCTCTGCAAATCTGCCAAGTTCAAATGTACACCGTCACAATACACGTCGATCGTTACATTCACTATACACACCACGCGATATTTCGATCGATTATACGCTCAACGAAGGTCGGCCACGTGTTACATCTATCACTTCTATCCCCACCACTCCAACTTTATACGTATATTCATATATTTTACGAGATACTCATTTCACCGTGAGAAATAATAACGTTAATTTCCGTGATAACGGATTAGATTCGACCGAATTCATTTAACACGCCTTCTATGACGTGTTCTCTGAATATATCATTGATATTCAAGGTTCGGCGAAAGTGTTAGATAACGATTTTCTTTGGATACGGTATACTACGGTTGGTGGATAGCTTTGGCCTCGTATCGCATGGACGATTAGAAAACTGGTTTATTTCCTTCCATTGTTTCTCTACAGCGAACTTGATCGTACAATTATTTTTTATCGTGTTTTCGTTTTGTAACGTGCAAGTAACTTAATACGTGAAAAAAAAAATAGTAAATTACCGTTCGAAGATAAAGAAAAAAAAAAAAAAAATTACAGAAAGAAAAGAGAGACTTTTCGAGTTGTGTTGAACCACCGGGTAGAACTTCTCGACCTATTGAATTAGACTGGCATCGGTGACATAACACGAGTCACGATACGGATGTGCATATTAACCTATTTAGCTCCGTTACACGCGGATAATGCATGATCCGCATTCTGCATGTACGACTTCGGTCCGTTGAAATGGATGCGGAAGTGAGGTTAGGTTAAACACGGCGATCTCTCGTCAAAGATTAGAAAAGAAAAAAAAAAGTCACTCGCGTCATTGAGGAGAATACATATTGGATCATTCGATCGGTATATTTGAATCAATTATAAAATTAGCATTAAGATATGTTTATAATATTTTTTTATAAAGTAAAGTATTACGTACAAATTGTGTAAAAATATTATTATAATATTATAAATATTATGTATATTGCGCGTATATATAGTTTCAAATAACATACGTTTTTGATTCAACAAAGAAATGATTTGTTGACACAGTTTCTCACGAAGAAACAATTATATCCACTTTTATTCTGATCGAAATTGTTTTTGCGAATTTGCATACGAATCGAATCTTTCGATTCTATCTCTTCTTCGATTATAACGTAATTTTAAATTCGCGCTTATTTATATATTATTTATATAGTATTTTACATGTCAAATATAAATATTCAATCAATCATTGCCTTTCGAACTTTTACCTTTCACTTGGAAATCATACAACGTCAAACAAAATGGTTGTTACCAAAATAATCTAAATATATTAATTTTCTTTTTTTATAAATAGAAAATTAATTAAAAAAATAGAAAACACGAGGTTATAAAATACATCGAAAAATCGAAGATGCATGTCAAATAAAGCACGATTTATTGTACTAAAAATTGAATGGATAAGAGTTTATCTTTAATAATAAATATTTATACGATCGTAAATAAATACACGTTTAAAATCTTGATTTTTATTACAATCACGTTGCATAAACACATACGTTGCATGTATTGTATCTATTAATGCAAATGCAATTAAAATTCTATCGATCGTTTAAAACGTTTTGCGAGAACAACAATATTTTATGTAATTTTTGACATTGTATCCCAAACAAGAAACAAGAAACAAGAAACAAGAAACGAACAAAACATTCTCATCTCTTTTATCTTGAATAACAAACGATTCCTACTAGAATTAACACTTTCTTCTGATCGTACGAGTAAAATATATTCAACGAGATATCCTTAAACAAACAAAGAAGATTCAACAAAAATCTTCTTCTCATTTGTCGAATCGATATTAGCTAGAGTTGAAGATACTCGGTTTGGTAGACAGATTGGCGGGGTTGCGAACAGATTTGTTTCTCGTGTAAATTGTTTTCACGACCTAAATTTGGATGAATTCTGGCGTCGAACGGTCCTCCAGTTAAAGCGTTAGAGACATCGTTAGAGGTATGGTTGAAAAGAGAAAAAGGATTCGCTATCTATGGAATGCAAGCGCCCGTGCATCCACCCTGTTGCGATTCTATTCCCGTCCTCGAGGACCAAACGGTGAACTACTAGACCAGGCTTGATTCTATTACCACGATAATTCTTCGATATTCACCTCGATGAGATGAATACAACTATCGTATAAGTTTGGTTTAAAAAAATAATTTACAAGAATACTTTGAAAATTTCGCTCCTTCAGGCTATTAAATTTTTTCGTATATTTTAAATACAATAATAAATAATAGCTATAAAATTTAATAGTTTTTATATTGTATACAGAAAACTAAATATATTAAACTTTTTCCCTTTTAAGAAAAAGAAAAAGGAAGAAATAATTATCGAAATCTCAAACTTACACAAATATTTTTTTCAATAAAATTAAAAACTCAATTGGAGAGAAATTTAATTAATGGAATTTCTCCTCGATGGTCCCCAGCGGTCCAGGTAATCCAGGGAAAGTTAAAATACTACACCAACCTTTAAAACACGTTTCCATCTTAAATAACCAAATTGAAGTAAAACCAGAGATTAAAAAAGAAAAAATTACCATCCTAAATAACATCCTACCAAATATCCAACCTTCACGATATCTCTTGTTCCAAATTTTCTAAAACCTTCTAAAACTATCTTCTAAATTAATTCCAATTAATTAACCAAACACAACGAACGAACACGTCTATAAAATTAATCTTATCGAATTATCAAAACGTGATACGTTTTTCCAAATTTCATATTGGGGTGTTGAGGAATCGATAGGGCGCAATCGACGTTCGACAATCGTGGATGGCAACGACCCACGAGAAACGGCAGAGGGATGCGGGCGATTCCGGGGAAGATTCGGGGGTGGGCAAGGAGAGGAGGGGCCAGGCTAAATTTAAATGGCCCGGTACTCGTGCGCCGTTAACGAAACGCACTTGGCAGCCACGCACACGTACGCGCCACTCCAGAACGCACACGTACGCGTCGTTGTGCACGTGCGTCGATCAGCTGGCCCGCATATAAGGGTTTCTCCGCGACCCTCTCTGTCTCTATCTCTCTGTCTCTCTCTCTCTCTCTCTCTCTCCCTTCCCGCTGGCGACTCCGTCCGAGTATCAGAGTCAGGCTTTCTCCTCCTTCCGCCTGCTCGCTCGTTCACGCGAGTGGAACTCGTTCATATTCTCTTCGCGAGAATAATTTCACAAAGCAGACCGTTTCGAACCGTTTCGTTTGTGAATGTAGAATGGCTCGCGGAAATATTAATATCGAAAGGGGCATGAAAATGGGATGGGACGGGAAGAATGAAAGAGGCGAAAATTAATGAATCGACCTCAAATTTTCCGTAACTTCCGTAAATAAATAAATAAATTATTGAAAGCTATTGAAAGTTGTTTGTTAAATTTAAATATACACTTGTGTGATGACAACTCGAATGAAAACTTGAAAGAGATGAAAATTATATATATATATTTTAAATTTGTAATATTATAATATTTTTATTAATAATATTTTATTTAATAGTATATAATAGTATATATATGTATTATATATTATATATATATATATATATAATATAATATTTTTAAT
>NW_006263709.1:450125-452296 GCF_000469605.1 Apis dorsata | reverse complement strand
TAATATTATAATATTTTTATTAATAATATTTTATTTAATAATATCTTTATTTTTTTAAATTTACGTAGTGAAGTATATATATGCTTTAAAAATTATATATATTTTAAATTTGTAATATTATAATATTTTTATTAATAATATTTTATTTAATATTATTATTAGTGAATCTATCTATATGCTTTGACATGTTTTCTTTCATGTAATGTAAGAGTTACTCTTTTATTTTTATTTTTCACTTATCTCGGGTTATTAATCTTGTTTCTTCATCTTCGATAAATTAAAATGGATTTGTATTAAGATTAATAAAACATTATAGTGTTTTTTTTTTACAATGGTATTTTGCTTACATAGTACTTTCCTACTACATACAAATGATTAATAAGTATCAATATCATGTTATAATCATAACATTCGTTCGTCTATATTTTGAATCATTGAAAACATATGAAATATTTGCTGACTCATAATGATGGACGGAACGGTTTGCGTCATTCCGTGTGCGTGGAGGAAGAATTCACCGAGAAAATCTGAAGCGGAAGAGTGGAAAAAGAAGAAACAGAGATACGAAATTAAAAATAGAAATGAAAATCTATCCAGCCAGCCATTAGAATTCTTAGATATACAGATTATTAATAATACGTGAGACACGTTCGGAGGATTGATTTTATAAATAAACGTAGAGGTTGGTATGCAGAAATGTCAATTGAAGAAGCTTATTTATTAAGTTATAAGTAGACTAGAGGATGTTTATGCAAAATTTAAACGTACAAAAATCTACCAATATCGTAATATTATATTACGATATTTGAAGAATAAAGAAAAAAAAAATCTTTATCTAAAAATCTTTCATAAAAATTTCATTTTGCAGTTCACTTATTATAAGCAAATTTAAATATGTCCTGGATGAAGCGAAGAGAGGGCAGAGACGCAACGAAAATAGAGCTTATTCTATTTCTATTTCTGTCTCGTTTTATGTAACTAGCAAATTGCTCGTATTTTAATAAATAGCTCCCAACTGACATTTTTTTCTATAATGTCAACATTTTTTTTTATATTTGTTTTGACCTCTCAGAAACGATCAAAAATATCCCACGAATGCATCAACGCTGCTTGCATATGTTTCCATGCTCCAAGATCATAATAATGCATTGTAGTAGCTATGTATCCATTGTTACATGCCTTGTCAACATTCTGTTGAGATAAGGCGGCGGAGAAATTAACCTGCGGATACAATGTGAATGACGGGAGGCCGGATGAGAGATAACTAATGTTTAGATTAAGCTAGTGTTTCTCAACCGACATATACTAACATGTCACGAGAATAAGCCTCGAAAAAATATTTCGACATAAATTTGATTAATATTTTGATGAATGAAAATATTTAAATACCTCTTAATGCATCATAAATGATTCCTGGACAAAATTGATCAGTGGAAATCAATTAAAAATCGTTCTTAATTTATTTATTCGTATCGATATTAGCTAAATCGAAATGTTGTTGTTTTGTTAATATTATAAGTATGATATATTTTTATGAGTAATATCTTTTTTAAATAAATAAAGTGTAACGAGTATCAAAATATATTATCATTTCAAAAAAGAAATTTTATATCTAAAATTTTATCTTTTAATTTTGAAAAATATCATTAATCCAAAAAGATTGTTATTGATATATTGACTGAACAATATTGGATTGAATAATATTGAAAATATATGCGAATAATACTCGTATGTAAGGAAAAATATAAATATATATTTCGAACAATTTTTTTTTTTTTTATGTACTCCTTTATCTCATCAATACACACTTAAATGTCAATGTTATTGAACATTTATAATCGAATTATTATATTAGATATGTCATTTTATATTATATTATTTATTCCTCTTCGTATATTAAGCTATATCCTCATTGAATACTTAAGAACGTTTTATTGCCTCTTATTGCTGCATGCAAAGTGTTAAACTTATATATTGGAGAATTATTTATTTTTTCACACCAATACTCGTACAACAGTTAATGGATTAAAGATCTAAAAATTTTAATTTTCTTATTATTTTCTTTCTTAATTTATATATACATAAATCAGAAAGTTTATATATTTTATATTTGTTTGTCGCCTAAAAACTTTCACACGATAAATTCATGGATCGTGAAGTATGTTTTTCTT
>NW_006263709.1:436323-449949 GCF_000469605.1 Apis dorsata | reverse complement strand
TTTTTTTTTTTTTTTTTTTTTTTTTTTTCGGTTCTTATTATTAGCTTGGCTAATACATGATGAATCTGAATTTTCTCGATTTACGCCCTTTTCTATTCGAATTACGAGTTAAATTGTTGTTGCATCTTCGTCAGGAATTGAAATAATTTTTCAGCGAAATCGATCGTCTATTATTCTATTGGATTAGAAATCTGTACGCGTATATTTTATTTCCAAGCGAAAACGAATAGAAAAGTTATGTTGATGATAAAGCTAAAAATTATTAATTTTTCGTTATCCGATTGAAAATGAATTAATTAATTACCAATAAAAAAAAACATTATTTTTTTGTAATATTTAATTATGGACGATTCTTATAAACTTTTTCTCTCTGAACACAAATTCGAATTTTCGCCGAATTTTCAGTTTTCAAAAAATGAACGAATTTTTGACAAAGATAATGTATTATATGAAAAGCGTTAAAAATTAATTCTGATCTATAATAATATATATATTATTTGTAAATAAATAAAATGAAAGTTTAAAAAAAAAGTTGAGATATATAATTTTTATATATTTTTACGAAAAATTATTGATTTGAATTTTATTACGCGATATTGAATTTTGTATTTTTTGGAGAAAAAATGATCTAAGAAAAGTAGATCAAAGTAGTTTTTATGTCGAACATGAAAGTATTAAGAAAATAGTAATCGGTAACATGTTTTGCCACACACATGTGCATAATAGAATCGTTTAATTAGAGCATCCACTTTCTATTCTTACAGTATAATGTTTGTTTTTTTTTTTTTATAACTTTCTATTTATATTTAATTTTTCAAATGAATTTTTAAATGATTCTCGATTAATAAAAATTCTAACGAAAATTGTTTTCCGGGTAAAAACTTTCTTTTTAATTTTAAACTATAAGGAAAAAATGAAATGTTAATAGGATAATAAAACAGAGAATAGATAAGATGCTTGAAATATATAATGATGAAATGTTTTAATTTATTTTATAAAGTTAATTTCTCGAAGAGAAGGTTTAATTTTGCAAATGAATTATGGATGATCGAACATCTGAAATGACTTTAAGATATTTTTCATATATATATATATATTTGTACGTTGAATATTTCTTAATTGATCACATTCCATTGAAATTTTAAGAATAAGAAATATATAAATTCTACATTAAAAAATAGAATTGAATTTGTAGAATATTTGTACAATGTTCATGATGTAAGTACTTTAAAAACTATCATTGACTATGATAATGAACAAAAAATATATTATTAATCAAGAAAATTCAAAAAAGTCGAAATATAAGAACATAAAAATTAACAACAAAATATAGTTTGATAATTTTTCTTTTTTTATAATATTTATATATTTATATTTATATCAACTCGTTACTAATATTGAAATGTAAAATTTAATATAATAACCTATATATTTTTTTTAATACATGCCATTGACAAAATATATTTTTTAAAAATTTCTTTTTTTGAAACTAATGAAAAATATTAAATATAACAATCATAGTCTTATTTTAGAAACATCGAATTAATTTATAATTATTATAAAAAGGAGACCAAAAAAATATGATTTTTTGTTTAAATTAATTCTGAATATATTAGACTATATATTAAATTTAACGTGAAATATAATTGCGCAAATTTGCTCAAAATCCAAATAACCAAATAAAAGGAAAATAATCGAAAATCGTTAAAACTTTTATTTTTTATTAGCTTATAATAAATGCTATTATAGTTTATGTTATGTAAACCGATTGCGCAATTTTTTCAAACATTTTTATTCCAGTGAAATTTTTAATATTCTCAATCTTTTTTAATGAAATTGTATGCTTTATTGTACGATTATCGATGCATTCCTCCTATTTCCTCGTAAAAAAAAAAAAGATTACAGAAGATATTAGATATTAAAAAATTGATTTGTGAAAAAGTTATAATTTTTAAACGTCCACATACAATATACATATACATATACATATAACTCTTTGATTCGTTCGACGACAACCAATAATTTTTTCAAATAATACATCAACAAAAAAGTTTCTTCGGTTTGATAAAAAGGACTCAGATTCAAATTGCCATGAAACTTTACCTCTAAACTTTCTTATTACCGAGAAAACTATATGATCGAGTGTCGACAGAATATGGGGGAAAAAAGAGAAAATGAAAAAAAAACATGTACAGAATAATAGGAATAGTTAGGAAAAGAAGAGAGAGAAAGAGAGAGAGAGAGAGAGAGAGAGAGGAAGATAGCCGAGGGAAAAGGTCGGATCCGGCTTAGAGAAGGGTGGCTGAAACTATGCGATCGATAGTTGAATGCCCTCCAGTTGACATGCGTGGCCCGTACCTGCACGATTCACGACCCCCTCGATAACTTTTCCTCTCTTTTCCTTATCTTAACTGATACCAACATTTTTCCTTTTCCTTTTCCTTTTTTTCTTTCTTTCTCTCTTTCTTTCTTTTTTTTTTTTTTTTTTTCTTCTATCAAGTGCGAGTGAGCCCGAAGCTGGAAGAAAAATCGATCGATAACGCGTGGAACATAGAGGAGTGTGGTCGACACTATCAATATCGATGGTTTCACCGATGTATAATATAAATGCCGGATCTCATCGTTTGGAAATTTCCACCCGAACTGTTCTCTGCCGTTACGCGCATTTGCTACGCTGCCACACTGTTCCCCGTGTGCACGGGGTCCCACGCACTTCCCCTTCTTCTCTTTTTCTCTTTTCCTTTTTTCGTCGCTCGATCGATGCCAACGACATGGGCGAAAGCTGCCGAAAAATTCGTGGAAAGTTAACGCGCCTCCGCCTTTTAACGAATTGCATCCAATGATGCCTGGCGTTGATCTGTTCGATGAAAACGTCACTGCACGTTCAAATTCATCGATGCTGAATTTTAATCATCCTCGAGCGCGATAACAGGTCGCGCGAGGGGGGAAGAATCGGGTTAGTGAGATAATTAAATTTTGTTTCTTCCAACTGTCGAAATTATATATTGATAAAATATCGAATTTTCTTCTTTGATTGTTGAACGAAATGAAGATAGAATGTTGGCAAAATATATGAAAGATGAATTTGGACGAAGTAGATAGAGGATTTAAGGAATGGATTTTAGATCGAGACTAGTTAATCGATAATTGATCGTTTCAAAAAATTTGTTTATCAGGATATGCATCTATTAAAATTAATACATATGAAACATGGTTTTCAATCAAATAAATCTTTCGAAATGTGTCAATAAATAAATCTTTTCAAAATTATATATATTGAAACAGTATCTCAAATAAAATTAAATTGTTTGATAAATAATAATTTCAACAGACTGTATGCTAACTTTCGTGTTTGTTTTGAATCTCTAAAATTATTCCTTAAATTTTTTTCGTATCCGAATCTATATGTACATATCGTGAATCATTATGAATTATCAGGTGTGTTTTGTATAATTTTTTTATATGTTCAAACTTAAAAAACTTGTGACTTATAAAGAAGTCATAATAGATAGATATTTTTTAAAAAAATATAAACAAACATTTTTCTCATCGATATTAAATTATAATATATATATGTGTTATAATATATATATATATATATATATATATTATAAAATGTTCTTCATCATTTGAAGAGTAATTGAAGTTTGCGTTAGACGCGTCGCGACGTGGATAGAGATAACTTTATCTCTATTACACCATCGTCTCGCTTCATTAACACAAACTTAAATTGCTTATAATTATTAATAAATAAATTTCAACTAACTTAACTTAATTCCGTTTGTTTTTTCCTATAATAAAATATACAAAATAAAATAAAATAAACAAAAATGTCATGGAATATATTGACATCTTATATTTATATAACTTTATAATAAAACTTTTTTAGAAACAAAAAAAAAATTGTTTATTTCGATCCTTGAGAAAATTTCCTCGAAATATCGTCTATTATATTTTTTACTCAACAAATTATTTTAAAAACGAATAACAAACTGTAACGAGCTGTCAATCAAAGATATACTTATGAATAGATAATTTTTATTAATAAAATCGTGTAAAAATTAATTTTACTTAAATAATTTTAATTAATATTAATTAAATATATAATTAATCAAATATACAATTTTAATTAAATATATAATTTTAAAAAGATTTATATGTTTTATATAAATCAATTTTGATAGATGGATATCGTGATAAACGAGTTTTTTGAAACGACCAATTATCGATTCGACTGCTAAGTCTCGATCTAAACACGCATGACTTATAGAATTTATATTCGCTTAAAAAATTCGCATTGCGAGTACGTGTTATACGAATTCGTTAGGGGGGAAAACATTGGAAATTCCGTGTTACTTCGTAACAATTTTTCTTTACATTCCAATATATAATATATAAATAAAACGAATTGAGAATAATGCACATGTTGCACGTATAACAATGTTGTAACAATATATCGCAATCAGATAAATTTAATGTGAAAAATACAACACTCGAAGGACGTTTTGCTCGTACGATTGCTCGTTGGCCGGATCCTATTATCAACGTGTTGAAACAGGAATGTAGACTTTTATTAGAAGGTGGAATGAAATCGATATCTTATCGGAGTTCCGCGATAACGTTAAGTATCCTCTTCGAAATACGTACGCTTAATGTGTATGTGTATTCTATTGGCAACTACGCGATAATTATCGTTTTTTCTTGAAACATTGTCGTGGTAAATTTTTCGATGTCTTATTTCGATAATCCAAGGCAAGACGAATATTTTACTGTTTCGATAAATGAAACAATAAATAAGTGCTTGTATATGCTTTTTTTTTTATCTCTTTATTACTTCATTTTAGATACCTATGTAACTTAAAAGTATAGTATTCATTATATATATAACTGCGACATTAAATTATAACCTTATTTCAGTTTCTCAGCTAACAAAACTAACTTAATTCATTATATTATTATTAATATCGATCTACTCTTTCTCCATTTATTTATTATGCGTTTACTGTTTCGATAAATGAAACAATAAATAAGTACTTGTATATGCTTTTTTTTTTATCTCTTTATTACTTCATTTTAGATACCTATGTAAGTTAAAAGTATAGTATTCATTATATATATAACTGCGACATTAAATTATAACCTTATTTCAGTTTCTCAGCTAACTTAATTCATTATATTATTATTAATATCGATCTACTCTTTCTTCATTTATTAATTATTATTATTANTTTACTGTTTCGATAAATGAAACAATAAATAAGTACTTGTATATGCTTTTTTTTTTATCTCTTTATTACTTCATTTTAGATACCTATGTAAGTTAAAAGTATAGTATTCATTATATATATAACTGCGACATTAAATTATAACCTTATTTCAGTTTCTCAGCTAACAAAACTAACTTAATTTATTATATTATTATTAATATCGATGTATTCTTTCTCCATTTATTTATTATGCGTTTTATTAACACGTAATAACATATTTCGAAATAAATTGTCATTATTATTGATAGTTTAGATCGATTTTTTTTTTCAATTTTTAGAAGGATAATCTAAATATTTTAAAATTAAAATACCATCTTTCTTAATAATATGTAATACTTTAAAATATATGAAAAATTTTAAAAGTGTACAATTTTCTTTACGAGATGTCGTTGTTAGGAGAAATAAATTAGATTGAATTCTATATTCTTAAAGTACACAGAATTTTTTTAACTTCATTTAAGAATTGAAGAACATATAAAACTTTAAATATTTTAATATATTTAGAAAAATAATAAAGTTCTAAATAGAACGAAAGGATAGAAATATATTATATTTTTTCAAAATTTAGTTAATTGTTATATTAAAAATAATATAAAAATCTTGAATGTTGTAAGATGGAGCATTATTTAAGAAAAGATTGAAAAACATTTAAACTCGGAGTATCGATAAATATTGACAATAAAAATTACTTATAATAACTCATAGAAAGTTTAGCATTGCAATTATATTCTTGTTAAATTATTGTGTATAAAAGTAAGAATTTTGTTTTATTTGATATTATTCGTGCCATGAAATGAAATAACGATAATTCACGAAAAATGGAAAAATACGCAGAATTTATCGCGAGTAAATCTTCTTTAAATTTATGGCCGAAAGTTAGTCGATAACGACAATCATGAAGGATAAACGAAAGAGAGAGATTGAGAGCAGTCGAAAAAAATATAAATGTTTCAGAATCAAATTCAATAGAGATTATTCGCTTTCTAAGAGGATTCGCTTCTCTTTTCTTCTAATAGCGATAGTAATTTTCGACAGTAAAATTCTAATAATCTGTCATGCTAAGACTTTTGACATTAATTGACTGGATTATTGAATTACTACCATTTCTCCTATTATGAAACAAAAAAAATAATATAAAAAAAAATCATAGTTAAATCCTAATGTTAACATGAATCTTTTTTAAATATTTAAGATAATTTGATAGATTTTTCGCAAACTAGCAAGATTATTAAATTATTTTTATCGTTATATCCAGACACAACTATCATTAATTCAATAATCATAAAATATATTTCAGTAGTACATAATTTATTTATTAGTAATTTATTAATTATTAATCATAATAATTAATTATTTTATACATATTATATAATTTCATTTATAAAAAATATTTTCGATCAATATTCATCGATAGAAAAATTTTTGTTTTGATATGTATAGCCATTGAAATTTTTTTTGCAACAATAATAAATGCATATAAATTATATACATATTATCTATAATTTAAAATTATGTAAATAATAAATTATAACTTTTAAAAAATATAAGTATTATAATTACAAATAAATTATTGATTGATCGTAATCGAAATTATAATCATTTCATAATTAAATTAATTATTAAATGAATTATAATTTTTAATTAACTTCTTATTACAATTAATGATACTGATTATTAAACAATTTTAAATAGTAATTAATAATATGATTTTATATTAATGATAATCTTTAATAATTTAATAATTAATCAGATTACGTATATAAGGAAAAGCTTGTTAGATAAATTTATTTTAATTCAACTGTATAAAATTATATTATCAATAAAAGTTTTATCTCTAAATATATGAAAATAAATCACTCATATATATCTGTGAAATTAAATTAATTCTTGAATGAACACATGATTCTCAAAAAATGTAAAATAATCTAATGATTATCGAGTCTTAAAGTGGAGGAATTTAATGAAATTTACATATATTGCTTAGCAAGTTTTCAAACTTAAACTTCATTGCTTCCAAATCGTTTTATTTTTTCCCTGATTTCACTTTTACCGCAAATTTTAGTTCACGGTGTATTCAACTGATCACGAATTAATCGAAACTTTTTCCTTGTCCATCAACCAATGGAAATCCAATCCGATGAGGTGACCAACTTTCCTTAAAGAACGGCAACTGGCGTTAATAATGATGGCAAGATTTCGTATAATGCCGGTTATTACGTTCTTCTCCGCAATTACCTCGTGGAAGATGCAAAATTTTTCGATATTATGCGATATTAACCGATTAACAGTACAAGTCAGAAATCAATGCTTCTGCTACACAATCATGTGTAACGATAATCGATAATATCGTCGAAGTTGCCGTCACTCTTTTATGCATAACAAAGTAATTTTCACTAAAACATGTCTGTTATATAATTACTCATTATCATTTACGTAACATCGTAATCATCGAATTAAAAGAAGAAAAAAAAAAAGAAAAGAAAAATACGAAATAAAAGAGATGCGATGAATATTCAACGACGGAACAGATTACGTCAGATAAAAAATATTTCTCTAAAAGAAAATTAATTCTCTAATGATCGATCGGGAAAAATTATTTAAAAATGAAAGATTCGAATTTTTCGATTTGTAATCGATAGATATAAGACTAAGTCCTTAATTAACGGTCGAAACAGACGATCTAGACAAAGATTCGTCAACACTTGATTTATAATAGAACTTCGTTCCATTCAACAAAATCGATTCGATTCAATCGAGACTAACCAAAACGTTACACAGAAACGATTGCCACTGTCCGTGTCATTTTCGAAAGTCGGTCGAGGCTATTGCGACAAGGGACAAGTCGTTGGGAAACAACGTAAAGGAGAAAGGGGCACTTTATTCAACGTAGAAGAATCAACTACGAATTGTCAAACATTTCGTATAGTTCGAATTTAACGTTGAAAAGTTCAACGTTATAAAATTCAAGAGGTTATATCATGTGCCTCTGTCCCATTTCGCCAACTCATTGATACACGTACAACTTTGAATCACTTTCAGTCACGGTCGTATTTCTAATTAAATTAATTCACCGATAGATTGATTATTCAAAACGAAAAATTTTCCATTACGATCTTCGATAATTTTCGATCTTGTTACTTATCGAACAAATTGTATTGTTAATGTGTGTCATTTTTTACGCGCCAAATTTAAATTATCCGCAAAATTCATCTTCATTTTTTATAAATAAAATTTAAATTTTCTTCATTCCTCAAGAATTCTCAAACAACTTTCTGCTTTTTTTCGGAATGTTAGTGGAAAGCATAGAAGATAAAAAGAAGAGGAAATACGTTTGATAAGAAATGCTAAGTGTAGTTGATTTGATATAAATGTTGCAACATAGTGTATAAGCGTATCATTCCATTTCTTTCCATTATTTCTATCCGTCTTCTATTTCTACTCGTTGACATGAATCTTTTTTTCATTAAGATTTATTTCTCAAGATAAGCTCGAACTCGACAAAATACGAATCTATCTTTTTCTTTGCTCTTTTTTTTACTAAAAATATATAACGAAAAAACATTGATAATGCGATAGACAGAAGAAAAAAGAACAGAGAAAAAAAAAACAAATAAAACAGTTACAAATGAATGTACGAAAAAAAGAAGAAGAGAAAGAAATAAAAAGTATCCATAATATTTGATGAGGCGTTACCAAAGGAAAGAGGCGAAGGAAGGAGGGGGAGGAGTAAGCAACCTGGAACAAACCGTGTACGAACAGAGAGAGGAGGTTTTCCCGTGGGGTAGAGTGTAAAGTTGCGCAGGTCAAGTCAGGTCAAGACACTCTATAAGCGAACGAAATAAAGGATGAGAGAAAAACGCGATATATCACTGCAAGAAAACAAATAGCCATGAAAAATTGTAACGAGCATAAAATAACAACTTAGATAGATAATTTTAACATTACGTATTAATATAAATGTCAAGTTATACAATATGAATGTCAATGATGCAAATAAAATAAAAAAAAATAATAATAATCATAAATATTTATATTATATTTATAATATTTTGATTGTGTTCGTGTAAAAATATAGTTCATAAAATCTGAAATAACATTCGTTTTCATAAAATGCGTGCAAAAGCGTACTTTATTTTGATTCAGTATGAAACAAGTGCAGGGCATCTAAGTGGAGGGACGACGAATCTTTTAAACTTTATAAGATTACTCTCTTTCACGAGAATCTACAATGGGAATCGTTCAAGTGTTTCGACACGACACGACAGGACATGATTCGACACGATGCAATACTAGAGACCCGCGCGTGACATGCGTCCTTGCCACGTGCACAAACAAATACACATTCACGTGATTGTGTATAGGTTTACATTTCATTTTAAGTTATAGATCATTGAATAAGCTCGTATATTTATACATTCTATTATCGAGTTATTCGATTCAATGTTTTTCAAAAACAACAATGATCTCTTTTTAAATTGTATCATTGAAAATATTTTTATACATGTTTTAAATAAATTTGTTAGTTTACTCGTGAAATAAAACATATTACGATATGAAAGTTGTAAATACATCAAATTTTATTCAAAAATTCATATTATTCACGTTTTTCAGCCACTTAATGAATTATCGTTGAGAACTATATATATTTCACGATATTTGTTTATCGACAATCTTCCCCTTCCAATACTCTACCCTCATTCTGTTACCCTTTAGTACCGCCTACTACACCGCCTCCTCATCATCGACGCATGAAAATTGACGTAAATTTGTTGCAAGAATAAAAATTTAAAATATAAATTCATTGAGATTTGAGGAAATTGACTTTTTTTTTCTCGATCATTCGATCGAGACAGGAATAGCAGAGGAAGAAAGTAGCGCGTTCGCTGAAGACGCGAGGATGGGATGTGCGAATGCGCGAGGTGCGAGATGCGAAATGCGATCACGTGGCGGGACACGCGTCGACGAACTCTCGGCTCGAGCCGAAAACGGCCAGGCTGCACGGAGAGTGGTTGCGTCATCGTGCCCCGGACCTGTGACCGCCCCGCGCGTTCGCTTCGCGATATTCGAGAGGACCTTCGAATGCCACACGAGCCTAGTCGCTCCTGGAATGAGCAGCTAAACGAATGAACGATCATCCGCGATTAACTTATGACAATGTTTGATAATAAGCACCTTTATTGAGGAACGTGGTGGTCCATGGATAAATGTCGGTGGTTGAAGGTGTCTCAGCCGGCGCAGCGCCGTACGCGCGAAACATCTTCTTCCGCTATGTGAGTTCGTATGATCCGATTACGGTCGCACAATCGATTCGTTGAATGTCGACGCGATGTTTCACCGACCGTTTACTCCTTACTCCAAAAATTTTTTCGATCCTCTCGTGTGCTCTTGTCCTTAAACTTTTTTCCCGGTCCGTCGTCCACTCGGCCCGGCTAGGGTAGTCACTGCGCACTTTGAACTTCACCTCGGTAAACAATCTCGAAAACAAGCTCGGTAATTCCCGATTCTTGATAAGTTCGACACTACACGGACAACACGGAGTAAATGCACGCAACGGGATGTGATCAAAGCATCGGAAGTTTCGAGTTTATGCACAACACACATACGGACAGGAACGGCACACTAACGGGCGCGACAGTCAGACCGGAGCATGGGAGCACCGGAGTACCGGGATACCGTTTGCCGATGAACCCTAGATAAAGTTTCCTCCTCCACTATCGAGTCACCGAGCACACACAGACGATCTTCGATTCCACACTGCTACCCGCCGCGCACTTCTGTTTCTATTTCTATTTCTATTCCCTTCTTTCCTAATCTTTTTTCTGTCTCTCTTTTTTTTCTTATTATATTTCTTTTCGGTTCCACTATATTTTCTCGTGTTTCATCGATCACCAACTAAAACGCGAAGTACAAGTTATAACGCAACTTTTACTGTATATCGAACCACAGAAGGTTAAGCGGTGTATCTGCATTAGCATGAAGATAATCACGTCTCACGGCCAACAAGGTGAGAGTAGTAGTTGCTACGTCAAGAGTTTACGCGATAGCAGCGAAACGAACGGAAAAGTCGTCGCGCGCACTTTGCTCCGATTCTGCTTCTGTTTCGAAAACAGATCGTCGACCTTTTTCTTCACACTTTGCCGCTTCTTTCTTGAGAACTTGATTCGTTAACTTTCGATCAACGTACGCGACACTATCAACTATTTGTTTTTTGGAAAAAGGCGTGGTTACGATTATGGTCACTGTTACGGTTCCAACTGCGATTGCGCGACGCGTGCGGACACAAGATACTACGATACGCGCTGTTCGAAGTTCGCTGAAGGAATGGCCGCTCCGCGATGGTCCCCGGCCCCCAGGCGTGGGAGGAAGCTGGTAGTGCGCGGTGGTGCGGCGCGGTGAGGCAAGCTATTGCGAGACGAGGCGAAACGAACGTGGTGAGACGAAGCGAAGCGAGACCAACCGAAGAGAGGCGAAGAGCGGTGAGACGAGACGAAGTCCATGGCGGACATGCATGTACGCGATGTGCGCACCGACGACCGCTCTGCCAACGCGTTTGTCGTGTAGCGCGCGCACGCGCGGGCACCCGCGTTCATGCTCGTGTCCGCTCGTCCACGAGCGCAACAGAGTTAGAGCACGCGCGCAAAAGGGATCGATGGCGCCGTGGTGAAGCCTCCCAAACCACTACTCGCAGTGTCACATCGAGCGAAAAAGTGCTATATGACTGACGAAGATAGTTACAAGAGTCATCCACGAGTACACACTGGCAGAGTTTCACATATGTGCACATACGAGATATAGAAAGAGAGAAAGAGAAGGAGAAAGGGTTTACGCCAAAGACAAACGAACGAAGCGAGTTCGAACGATGTATACGAGATACGACTCGATGACGTACTATGGGCAGGGGGGCGGGAAGTAAGAGACGGAACGCACACCGCAGGGACGTAAACAGAATCTCATATGCCCCCGACATAAATGTTACGTATGTTTTTACTTTGCAATTCGTCACATCTTTTATTTGCAATCGTAAACACGAGAGACGATATTTAATATATCGGATCTATTATTACACAATTGCTAATTGAATCGAACGATTTCAAATACGCAATCAAATGATTCTTTCAACATACGATCTTAAATGGTCAAAATTCATGATTATTATAGAATTAACATAAAATTTATATTTAAAAGAATTAAGAAAAAATAATTTGAAAAATAAAAAAAAAAAAGATTCGAAAAATATATATATATATATGTACATAGAAATATACGAGCATAACAAATAAATTTTATATGAATATACTAGGAATAAAAATGGAAAGTGGTACGTTGTATATACATATGTATTAATGTATATAAATATACGAATAGATTTAGAGATATTCTTCTATATACATACATATGTATATATATGTATATACATATGAAACGCGTGCGACCCCTTGGTAGCATGGCCACATTGCCCCCGTTCACTGCTTCAGCATTGAAACGCGATGACTCAAAAACAACCGTGTACGGTACATCAGCATATTTATGTAGCGCATCTATTGTCTTCGATATCATTGATACCTATATATATATCATAGATCATTTCTCTATTTATCCACTTTACCATTCATATCATATTAACATTTTTTGTCTCTTTCCCTGCTATTTGATGGTTCTCAATCGTAATTCGATCGACTCATCGATGACTATGAATCACTGAACTACTCATCGAATCCAAATGAATCAGCTACGCTAAGCTGGTTTTAGCTCCTAATTTTTCTTCTATGTTGGAACTTTGCCGAAATAGATCAAAGTTTCGTCGATTGATTTCAAACGAAATAAAATATTTTATAAATCGACACGAAAGGTTTTAAAATTCTTTACTGATAGTTCATAAAAAATTATGAAGAATGCTTAATGTTAAATTTATATTATCCAATAAATTTATTATAATATTATTTTATTCTGTTAATCATATTACAAAATTATATAATATTTATAAGTAAAAAAACTAGACCACGATTCAAGAAATAACAAAAATATTCTAACGTTTTGTCCAGACCTGTAGAACCACGATGTGGAGGAACTCGATAATACGCTCAAGGTTGTCTGCTTGCGAATGCTTATATATGCGATTCTCTATACACGTGATATCGCGAATATGAAATCCGCGAACGTTGTTCCGGTGCGCCAATTTCTTTGGTCACGTGTCAAATTCAACTCGAAACTATTATACTATTATTCGTCAGTCATTAACCTCTGTTCTCCATCACAATCTTATACAATTGTGTCTTTACTAGCAATTGTCTTGCATTTTTCCAATTCGAAACGTTGCTTCTGATTGCTATTTCTGTGAACTGAATCGCTCGAATGATAA
>NW_006263709.1:426035-435996 GCF_000469605.1 Apis dorsata | reverse complement strand
TATATATATATATATATCTGTGGGACTCAGTAAAGATAACACTCTTCGTCATCGTCACACTTCTCCATTACAATTTTGCAACACAAACATAATATTGTATCTATATACTATCGTTAATTATATTTCATTATTTAAAAGTTCGATATGCATTAATACTCCAATTTAACGTGGAAAATACCTGCTATTTATTTAATATATATCTGTTATAGACTTAACTTAACGTAACGTATAATACGATATTCAATCGCATGCGCGCATTTTATTTTAGAATTGTTAGCAGTCTTAAAAAAAAACAAAAAAAAAAAAACAAAAGATATCTTTCGTTAAACACAATATGCAGTAAAAAGCTATAAAGTTATTGCAGTATTAAGAATTTATCTTCGATTAATTGCAAATGTACAAATGAATATCCCCGTTTTGTCACATCATTTGTAAACGATTATACACGGTGAACGGTGCACGTGCGGTAATATCTATATATATGTAACGTTTCTACGGCAACAAGAGGCATACCGATACGAAGGATGCTTTAATCGATGTTCAAGGTTAAACGACAGAATTATTAGCGCTCGCACTTGTTGCGACACAACTCGCGGTCGTTTCGCGGTTCGACCAACGTCGCACTGATACGTAGACATCGGCATTTTATGACGCACACCCGTTACATAATTGTTCAACATCAAAATGAGCATACCTATATATCCTCACCCTCGTTTATCGTTTGTCCAATTGAAAAAGTTCGTTGCTCGTCAAATATTCCTATCTATATCACCAGCGACATTTAAATATTTTCATGTAATTTTTATGTAATAGCAATGATTAACCAAAACAAAAAGTTTCGAATAATTCTCTAAATCCTTTCAAGTACGAGAAAAATGATAAACACACTGGATCCTCGAATCAAAACGCGCAAATATATATTCGCTGAAACATCGAAATCATTTTTAGAATATCAAAAAATAATTTAATAATATTGAGAATATCAGAAATTAGAAAAATAACTCGTCCTTTCTTTTTTTTCAATGATCCATATCTTCGTATTTCGTAACGTAAATAATAATATATTAACAGATTGATGACAATCATCGATAACGTCGATGAAAATTGTAAACATCAGAGGGACGAAGGAATTTGCGTACGTAGCTTTATCGTGAAAATTAGTGCATACATAAATGAGGTTGTATATGAGCGCGTGCGCAGTACTCAATTCGATCGAACTGCGCAACAGCATGGAATTTCACAAAGCAGAAACGCAAGTTGCACAATTTTGAAACACATTCTAAATTAATACGTTCGTATTCTTTATCGATTATCGTCTTTATAATTGTTTAATCACTTCACCAGGACAACGCGGAGATCCTGTCGAAAGAAATGATAGCTCTGATAATAATTTCCAACGGAAATTTTCAAACAAAGAAAATATCGAACGAAAGAGAAAATGGCGAGATCGAAAGGAAGAAACGAAACGTTGAGCTTGGTTGAAACGGTTGGCCCCTAAGCTAAAATAAGCGGAAGTAAGCAGCACGAGCGTGTCTAAATTTAGACTTCGATGTGTGCTCATCGTTCGGCCTTTCGGCCTTTCGGACTTTCAGCCATTACGTTACCGGCTTAGTCGTTGCATATCTGTCCCGCAGGCCTAGTTGCTCCGATTAACGTGGAAATTTCGATTTCAACTTCAATCTCATTGATCTCCACCCAATTCCGGCTTACACATTTTAGGCTCCATACATAATGGATAAACATGAGAGATACAAACAGATTGAGGAAAACTGGCTCTATTTGCATATACACCTCGAACGTCCCCGCCATTAAGTCAGGGACTTTCGATGTCTCGAAAAAAATAATGGTAAAGGAAAAGAAAGTTCGTGTGTTTGAATATGGAAGAGTTATCGATAATTTCCACATTGATGCTTTTTTTTTTTATTGATCGATGTCCACAGTTTACGATAAAACGGGGGAACGTCCGCCAATATTTATACGGATTGTGTAGTAATGAAATACGATCATCGCGAGAAAAAAAAAAAAAAAAAAAATATTCGTTTCACTCAGCAGAATGATTCAGTATGCACGAAGCCTTATCGTAGGTTTGACACGAAGGATGACCGACACGAAGGCGTGCAAGAGATACGCTGTACGAGCACGAATAGGCCGGACCAGCTGACTGCCAAAACAGCTGTGGCGATACACGTGATGATGGATCACGGCTTGCCCTGGTTCACTGGTCCGACGTCTCTGCTTCTCCTTTAGATTCGATCGACCTCTCGACTCGATCGCGCGATTCAATGTTGCGCGTTTCCAATTAACTCGATTTTCTTTTGTTCTTTTTTTTTTTTTTCTTTATTATTTAACGCGTATATATAAACACATGCATATTTATATGGAATAACGAATAATCATGTAATAAAATTACCGGTAATGTAATGACATTTGGCACGTAACTTAAGTGGCTTATGCCCCCGTGATCCCAAATCCCAAAGTAATTATCCCAAATGAATAGCATAAAATGTTTCATTTGTATGGAACATATAATGATAATTAAAAAATATAAAAATAATTGTTGTTAATTTTTGTCCTTTCCTAGTAATAGAATAGGGCAATATTAATTTTAAAATATATAATTTTTCCAAAATATTCATTGTATTATACATTATTATGGATGTTATTTATATTGTAATATATTATTGCAAATATTATTTATAAAAGAAATATTTATATGTAATTAAATCATTGAGTTGTGAACTTTATATATTTTCAAATTAGACAAGTATTGTTCTTTCAATTATAATATTATCGATATTATTGAAAAAAAAATCTGAAAATATTCTGATACAATTTAAATTTGAATCATTTTGAACCGATTACCAATCACACGTGTTCCCTTTTTCTCTCTTTACGAGAGCTATTTTATTTTTGGATTTCTTACGTAACAATCGTGTTAGTCAATGATCGAGGTAACGAACCGCATTAATCGTTATATAGAATTGTGAATCTCGGGTCATATTGCGATCGCAATTTCGAGACACATGCATAAATCGAATATTCGCTAGATAGTTTGTTTCTCAAAACACAATTTATTATCCAGGAATAAAGTTATGGTAAAGAAAAATTTCCTATATATATATTTATTTATCTTATGTATTATGTATTTATGTATATAAAATGCTTATCATTTCACAAAATGAAAGTTGTTATTTAATTTTAATCAAGAAAATTTGAAGGTTTCTATAATTTCTTTTTCTCGTGATTAATTGTCGCGTGCATATTGTCGCGTGTATATTGTCGCGTGCGTGTTGAGATACAAATCTGTTGATGATATTAATGAAGAAATTAATATGAGGAACATGGACTAAGCGAGAAGTAAAAAAAGCATCGCATTACAATGGTGGATAAAAATGAATCAATATTAAAAAAAACGAATATAGATATGGAAAAGTAATAATAAAAAGATAAATTATAATCATTCATTGGTTCTTTAATATTCGATTCGATATTTATACGAGAATTATTTAACTCCAATATTTGATTCGATGTTTTTTCAATAATAAGAAGAAATTCTCTAACCTAATCTTAAATTAAAAATACAACAAATAATTACTAATTCTTAAGATTCTCAAGAAATTTGAAGTTTCAATTTCTCTTAGTTTTAAAGTAATAAAACTACTTTTTAACATATTTTTTCATCACATTAACTATATATGTCATAAAATAAATTATCAACATTCTAAAATGAATATATTCGTTCAGAAAATGATGTTCATAATATAATAAATGAATGTGTATATAAATAATTTCTTGTTATCTACATCTTGTTATCGTTGAAATTATTTCATTTTTTTTTCGAGAAAAATTTTGAATAGTTAATCACACTTCAAAAAATTAAACGATGAAGTTCGGTTCTATTACAGTTAACGATTATAAATATCGATCCAATATTTCGTTTCACCTTAATATACTTATAGCACGTAATAGTGAAATCATAAATTTATAACATAATTTATAGCGATATTTTCTCGATCGGTCCGATTGAACGCTTTATACTCTTCAAGTTATCACGATCTCCGATAACGATTAAGCGCCATATAATGCACGCGTCGCGACGAATTGCTATTACATCACTCGTACAATACCTTCAATGAAATATCGTAACTAAACGAATATGATATACCGTGTACAGTATCCTTGAATTTATATAATAGGTTTTTCCTTTCATTATTCGTTAAGGCTTTTTTCCTTTCCCTTTGTACAATTTTTTTTTCACCTGATTGTCGTCTCTTATCTCTTCCCGCCCTCTAATAAATCTATCTATCTATTTATCTACCCACTTATCTATTTATCTACCTCTCTCGCTTCATTCTGATCGATCAATTATATAAGAATTTTTATCTATTGCGAAAATTAGTAATTGAATTCTTCCAACTTTCGCACTGAAGAGAATAATTATATAAAAAAAAAAAAAAAAACATTGATGTCTATGTCTCATTGTTGTATCTATATAATTTTTGAAAATCGTTGTTTATAAAATTAATATCATTTATATTGATGGATTTAAAAATCAAACGATATGATAGATTCATCGAAAAACATTAATAGTCAGATATAATTTTCAATGAATTTTTAGTAGTGAAATAATTTTGAAATAATTGATATAATTTTGATTGAAATAAATTTGAAATAATTTTGTATGAAATATTTCAGAATATGAGATGCACGAATGTTTTCTTCTTTTTTTAAAATATCGATTTTGCAATTCTGCTGTTGTTTTAAATAAATTCGATAAAGGAAGTAAAAAAAAAAAAAACAAAATATCCAGAAAATAATTTAAATTGATTGACAATAATTGACAATAGAATAATATCGTTTAACAGAAAATGAATCAGAAATATATAAATAGATTTCAAAAAACGATTTTTTAAATATTTTTGATCAGATCGAACTGAAAATTCTCGATAAATAATAATTCTCCGAATACGCAATAAAGAATTTCCTGTTTCTATTTTATTTTATTTTTTTTTTCTCCTCTTTCTTTCCACATTTTCAAAAGAAAAAAATGTTTGATATTTATTACTATACTTTGTTATTATTAATATTATTGATTACTATAATCCAAAAATAAAATATCTCAAAATGTCTCATAGTTGATATCAATATGATAGAAATTTGTTGATAGAATATTGAAACGTATAATTTCGTATGAATTATAGAGAGAATGAGACGAGATTGAAAACGAGTAACCTTGATAGGTTACAAGTGCAAGGGCAAGGAAAGGATCTCCCTGATGTCCCGAAGCTAGTAGCACATCGCAAGCGTATGCTGTCCGTTCGTTCGTTCGTCCGCCAACCGCTTTCATCCACTCTTACTCTTGCACCCTTTTACCCTTTTTTATTCTTTGACGTAAGCCTTTTGTCCCTCAGGATATTTGCGGAGCTTTGTTTCGTCGACAGCATGTACAGCGGCTTAAATATACGTCGCTAATGGCACGGAACCAAAGATACAAAGGGTTGCTTAGTACTACCGTTGTTACTGCTGTTACTGCTGTTGTCACTGGTGTTGCTGCCAAATGCTGACATGCTTATTTATTATTTCATTAAATCGATCGAACTTAAAAATTGCCTTCTAAAAATAGATTGATAAATAGATTTTTTCGATCAAATGATGCTACTTTGTCAACGAAGAAGAATATAATAACACGCGTAAAGAGTTGAAAGAATAGCAGTTGGAAGACGTCGACACTTCTTTTACGCTTACCGAATACAATGTAAGAAGCGTAACATTGCAGGTCACTGCAATGCGGCTGATGGTGGCAGTTGGTCAATAGGCAAGTAGCCAATTTCGATCGAATTTAAATAAGCCCTTGTGCCATTTTCCACTGTCAGTTTCGAATATAAAGTTCTCTTCTTTTACTGCATCCACGGTACGAAGAATCGATCCTCAAAATAAATCGCGCAAAATGATTGAATACTGATTTAAATTGCAGTAATTGAAGATCAAAGATCGGGGATATATATTTTATTACCGTTCAACCGTTGATATTTAACAGATCGACAGTGCGAAAATAAAATAATTTCAATCGAGGATGTAGGATCGTCGTATTTCAATCGTACAAATTTAAAATCGAGTTTTTGAACAAATTTTAAAATATAACGAGCGATTACGCGATGTAAGGTGCTTGTGGTTCCTTTTACAAGCTACCTAGAGATGGCGGTATACATCTTTTCCAGTTTATACATTATTCAAAGAACGCGTTACGCGTGTACTCGGTCGGTATTAACCATATACTATACAGAATTTCTAAATTTCATGTAATCAAACATCATGTGATATTTCGATGTGATTCTAAAATTTTATTCATTAAATTATTCATCAAGTTGACAATTCTGCTTAAGTACATGTGTAAATTATTTATTTATCGAAATATATATATTTCATTTAAATAAATAAAGAAAACTTATTAATCATATTTCATATATTTTTTTATTAAATTTTATTTTCGTTTCAAATGTTTGAAATGAAATTTTTTTGATAATGTTTCTAGGATATAATTCCTATTGAAGATCATTACAAATCGAGATGTAAAAAAGAAAAAAAAATAGTTGAATTTATTCATTCGTTGAATTGATTTTCGACTATACGATCCGAATACTATTTTTAGTCCAATCACACCTTATCGCTTTATACACTTATTGTTTGCACCGTTACCGTCTTATCGGACGTCAGCTTTATTTTTTCGATTATTATCTCTAATTCACGCCCAACTACTTTATCAAACTTTACGACATACAAGAAGATACGTTATTTCGGAAATTGTTTGCTGTTTCTGCTACTTTAATGACACTTGGTAAATATATACTTTATCCATGCTTTACCGATCAATTTCGATCCAAGAAAATAATACGAGAAAGCAACAAACGATCGAAGAACCATGTGATTGAATTTAACCCTTTTCATTACAATTTATTTACAGGTAATAAAGCATAAAATTTAATTTTTTTTTTATGGAATACTATTAATATTAGAACTTGTTTTTTTTTTCTCTAAATCAATTGATTATTACTCAACACACATGTACAATGATATTTATTTCATAAAGTTATATCATTATAAATATATACATCAGAAACAAATAAATTTGAACAAATTTCTCATAAAAATTCTTCATATATAAAATTCTTTACTTTCTTTAAAAGGTATTATCAACTCTTATAGTTCTCATCTGGAAGAAATATATATATATATATTTGAACACGTGTGACTTGTCATTTTCTACTTCGACATAGAAAGTTTGTGACAAGTTGAGCTCTTCATTTCAATGCAAAGGATTAATGTTTTTTAAAACAAGTTGGTTGACAGTTTCATCTTCATCGCGGTTTCCTGGCAACTTTTTTACGATCGATAATTCGGGTTGCATTCTCGAGAAGACATTGTCGCATATTCCTGGTCAATACCGCATCTACATGGCGCCATCTCATAACTGAGAAACGCTTCGTCATCAACGTGACCAAAGGATTTATCGCAGCCCATGACGTTTCTTTTTTTTCTCGAACGACGAATGAAGAAAAATCAACGATCGTAACTGAAGATCATTTTTTCTTTTTTTTTTTTTTCTTCTTTCTTTTCTTTTCTTTTCTTTTCTTTTCTTTTCTTTTCTGGTTGGATTAAGGTCGAGAGCCACAGAAAGACAGCCGTGGCGATTCACTGGGATCGATACGAGAATGTCGCGTCGACAGCGAAATGCATAGCGTGGTACATATAGCATCTATGAAAAAACTGAGCGATTCATTTCCATTTTTTCTTTACGAAAAATTGGCCCATTTTAGAAGAGGAACTCGTGTGATGAAAAAAAAAAAAGAGGATCCACGCGCATCTTTTATATAATTCCAAAATCTATAATTGCCAATTAACATAATTATTGAGAATTTGTAACTAATTATATTACTAATATAATTCTCTTTATTTCGAAGTTAATTATTATTATAATACATTTCTTAAAAATCTATAATTAATTAGGATTCGCGTAATCTTTTTATTTATTTATTTAAAAATTAAGTTAATTGCTAGCATAATAACTTATAAATATTCTTATTATTAAGACTATTACATGGTCGATCGAACCTGATCTTAATCTCAAATGAAAGTGATAAATTCATTAAACACAGATAATTTAATATCGACTGAAGTGCAAATCTAATCGTCCGTTATCTGTTGAAGAAAATGAACTTATAACTCGAACTAACTTCTTTTCGATTCAAAAAAAAAAAAAAAAAAAAAGAATAGATATACAGCCGGGAGAATGTGAATTTCCCAAAAAAAAAAATCGTTCTTTCTTTTAGAAGGAGATTGTCGCGGCGGTTAAAAAAAAAAAAAAAAGAATAGATATACAGCCGGGAGAATGTGAATTTCCCAAAAAAAAAAATCGTTCTTTCTTTTAGAAGGAGATTGTCGCGGCGGTTAAAAAAAAAAAAAAAAGAATAGATATACACCCGCGAGAATGATATCTTCCCAAAAAAAAAAATCTGCCTTTCTTTTAGATGGAAATTGTGCACGACGTCAAAAAAAAAAAAAAAAAAACTGTATCGTCGGAAACCGGTTGCGCAAGTGTTAATCCTCCCCCTTTCTTTCGAAATCGAATCTCAGCCACACGCGTGCACACATGCGTATTTACCTATTTACGTATTCACGCGGTGCTCTCTTTATCCATTCACCTTTTCAATTACACGATCGTTGTACGTAGCGGGGCCGGGAGAGATGTGGGGTACGGGAGAGAGATAGAAAGGGAGAGCGGGAAGGGTAGAAAGCACGATCCAATGAAACCCTAGATGGGCTGGCGCGCGGCGTAAAACCACCCTCTATGAATCCCGTCGACGTTACCAACTGATTACACGACACATGTACGCGCGATATATAGGTCAGAGAATGCAATCGTAAAGCCCGTGTCGTTCAAGGACGGAAAGTTGGCCGCTGGTTGGCCGCTAGCCTAGCTAGCCTGGCTAGCCTAGCTAGCTGCTCGCCGTGAAATATCTGGATGAATGCGCGCACGCGATTCCATCGGTGGGCCGCGCGTGTTCGCGATACCTTTTTTATTCTTTTTTCTTTTTCCTTTTCTTTCTTTCTTTCTTTCTTTCTTTCTTTCTTTCTTTCCCTCAATCGGACATCTCAACTCGGGAATAATTGGGACACGATCGGGATAGGATCGATTCTGTTTCGCGCGAAAAAAAAAAAAATATACGTGGAAATGAGAGCGAAATGAAATTCGCAATTCTTAATTACGGAACGATATACCGCGGCGCAACGCGGTATAAAAAAAAGCCGTAGCCGTAACGTAAAATCGATTTGCTTATTTTTAACAGGATCTTATCGACGCGAGGCACGCGATTGTTACGGCGTTGTTGTGGCGTGATCATTTCCTCCGATATCGATCTATCGTTCTAAACCTCTACGATCGTTCAATGTATTTTTGTATTGTTTCGAAGGTAAAAGGTGAGGATCTAATCTTTCGATGGGAACCGCGATCTTTCGCACGATCTCGAATTTTCTCCCTCGAATCGAGATTCGAATCGAATCGAATCGAAACGGTGGACAGTTAATGTTCTTGTACGTAAGATTTCTCGTAAGTAAGGGACATGGTCGGAGAGCGAAGCGAAAGGTTTTTATTTTTATTTTCGCTTGTCCAAAAGATGACTGGCTAAAGATGGTGTGCTGCTACACGCGGTACTACCGTGTCTCGAGGTTGCACCCGGATTTTCCGAGACTTGACCTACTGGTGCAGTTTAAAGTGCCATGCTGACACTTTTAAAGATGGCGTCGTAGCAAGCAAGCACGCCCACTCCAAGCCGGAGCCTTACAATGCCTGAAGAGAGGTTTTTGTTCTAGAATAAAGACTCGTTCGCGCTCCGCGATTTCCTATCCTATCCCACCACCCTCAACCCTATTATTCATTTTTTTTCACCCGAGAGTATCTTCGACC